>NW_025215774.1:0-21609 GCF_010389155.1 Erigeron canadensis | reverse complement strand
CCTTCCTAAATCTTGTCTTAATCGCTTTATAAGGTATGTTGCTTATAATGATTATTATTTAGAATCATATATCATAATGTAATACATAAATCTTGGGTTGAAGTGTTAATGTTTGAACTCTGATTTAAAAACATAGCTAAATTGGAACCATTATAATGGAGCAGGTTTAAAAGCTTCAAAAACTGTTATTTTAATGCTTTAAGCCTTCTAAGGAAAATTATTCAAACAAATATCATATTATGTATCTTATGTTTGATTTTGTATACATTGATTCTTTGTAACTAAAATACATGGACATAAAGGTGTTGGCAGTTCAACACATTCTGCTTTGACCGGTCCCAGAAATTACCCAGTCTCACCTCTTTTCGACCAGTTACCCAATCTTCCCATCTTACCGCTGCTATAGGCATCATTGATGATATGTCTCTACTTATTTCAGGTATAGTTGATGAAGGTTGAAGAAGACCATCACTTCATCTGTACTTCTTTGCATCCATCTGTTCCGAGCCTTTGCTTTCAAAGTTGATATCATTCAATAAACGTTGTATGAGGAGACAATGGTTAACCATAGTTTGGACAATCTGGATCCCCATGGGAGTTCAATTTACGAGATATTATTCGTCATGTCAGATCATAGAAGGTTCGATCTTCTTTTCATTTCATTCATATATCTATATTATTTCGAGAATCGTGTCTATATCGGATTAAAAAACGTTAACTTTCTAGGTGCTCCTGTAAGTTCGAAAACAGACTGTTTTCTGAACACTGTGTATGTCCAACGGATGCGTTCATCGACTGACCGTCAAGAAGTTTTGAAACTCTACGAGCAGGTTTTTGGAGTAAAACCGATCATAATTTATACCCTCGGGTACAGCTTACTCCAGAAAACTTGGTTATTGGAAACACTTGTGTAAAAAGAAAAATATTCAATCTTCAGCAGTATCCTGGCGTGAGCTAAAACTTTTGCCAGGTCAACGTCAAAGCTTGCAAACAGTGGCAGTGTTTGAACCATCAGTGGTTGGTCTTGCTGTTGGACCAACAGCTTCCTGCAAAACTTCTGTGATACGATTAATGTCACAGCTCACTGGAATGTGTTGAATGAACTTAACCTTTCATCAGCTACTGATATATCCGAGTTACTTGGATGCTTTGAGCAATATAATGCTATTCGCCATTATCGGTTGGTCATTGAACAGGTTGGGCGCTACATGAATGCATTCATCTCTCTCAATACATCCACAAAACTTAAGGGCTTGATCACCCGTTGGTTGTCATTTACGTCAAGTATTGACCAGAGTGCTGCAAGTTTTGTTACTGTTTCTGTTGATAACGGGAGTAGGGAAATTTCCGTTCACTTCCTTTATTAGTTGATATAATTGAGGACCTTAAGTTGGCTATGGAAAATGATAGTGAAGATTTTGATAGATTGCTGAAGATTGTTAGGAAGCTGCAAGATGATCAGAGGAAACTGCTGTATCCTGCAAAGTTTGAATGGGCAACCGGATTGCTTATCAAGGCTATAGAGAATGGAGAATGGATTGTGTTGGAGAATGCAAACCTTTGCAACCCTACGGTTTGTATTCTTAGAGTGCCTTTTGAACACTTTTTTATCTCATTGTTATAACTTTATGCGTCTTTGTTGATAATGTCTAGTTGCGATGGCCCTTCGGCCCAGAATGAGTCAAATTAGGCTTGTGTTTTATCTTTGAACGATTTAATTCAAGCACATTAGTTGGAAGGATAATCAATCAAAAGGTTGAATAGCTTAAAAGTAGCGCAATTCTACTTCTAATGCACACAACCGCATAAATTATTCTGTTCGAAGTTTTACATCTATTTAAATGGACAAAAAAAGTATTGGCGAACCCAACCATTTTTCTCTATTTTGACTTGTACTAAATAATTACTCATTTCAACCCTAGCTGTTATAACCTGTTATCCAACTTCCCTAACCTATCAATTTAGATTTATTGTGTTCAACTCACTCTCAGGCATCTTATTATTTAATTGTCTTACTATATAGGTTCTTGACAGAATCAACTCTCTAGTTGAGCAGTCCGGATCGATAACTGTCAGCGAATGTGGTACCGTAGAAGGAAACCAATGGTTCTTCGTCCTCATCCTCGTTTTCGGATGTTCCTAACGGTTAACCCTGCATATGGTGAAGTTTCACGAGCTATGCGAAATAGAGGGGTTGAGATCTACATGATGCAGCCTTACAGTTTGACTGGTGGGACCTATGGTGAGGATGAACCCAAAGATGTGAAGAGGTTTCTTGTACTTTCCGGTATACCTGGTGAACGTCTAGTTGATGCAATGGCTAAAGCACATCTTTTCGCCAAAAAAATTGGGTTGCAACATAATGTCAACATCTCGTATCTTGAGCTTATGAGGTGGGTACAGTTATTCAACGGCTTCTTACAAACGGAAATCAGGCTTTTTGGAGCTTGAAAGTCAGCTTTGAGCACACATATCTCTCTTCTTTAGGCGAGTTTGATGGAATAAAATATTAAACGAAGCAGTTGGTTCTATTTATCAAAGCCTGAACTTTATCATTATAGATCCTATCCAGATTTCTTTATGCTTACCTGGAGGTTGGCCACAACCTTGATGGTACCTGATTATGTATGGTACTCGATTGAATCTTCTGTTAAACAAAATTTTATGTATGTGGAGTATCTTAGTGCTCAGATTGCCTCACATTCGTTTCGGGTTGGTTCTGGTCTGCGTCCAATAAAGTTTGGTCAATGTCATAGTGTTTCCATGAAGACATATGTGACGGACTTAGGGTCTTTGCATGACATGACATTCCCGAGAGCTGGTGTTGCAGGTTTGGCATCTGTTAAGCAAACAAGATCTGATGAAGCAGTCACGTATAAAAGGCTACTGTTTGCTGCTAACTGGACTATTGAACAGGCTGCTACTGAAAACGACCTTAAAGTGTATCTTTTGTGGCTTGGGTGGTTAGGTGACCATTTACAAAGATATTGTCCTTTTTTCTCTTCATTTATAAAATTTCTGAAGAAAGAACTGGAACATCCCATATGGAATTGTTTTAGAAAAGAGGTTCTTATGGCACATGATGCTGAGAAGAGGGATATGGAGTATGCTGATTTACATGTGCCAGTATTGAAGTCGTGCAGTCGAGTTCTTGCAAATGCTGTAAATGTGTTGAGTTGTTAAGGATTAGTTATCAACAGTGGCATGCTGAGAGTGAGTTTAAGCATTCTGTCAAGACTCACTGTTACGTTCCCATCTTACGCTCATTAAGGAGGCTTGAAGAAAGAATCCTTGATATTATTGTCAAGTCTCCTTTCTTTGATGTGCTTTTTGAGCTTTACAGAAAACTCATTGATGATCACTTGTCTGCTTGGGATGACCTAGTTTTATGTCAGTTTGATCGCATGCTTATTTCTTGGCGTTCTTTGTTAAAGAATTCTAAAAAGCTAAAGAAGTTCTGTGCAAATGAAGTAGATTCGTTTCAGGTGCCCACTTTTATTAACCTCTTTTTTACCTCTTTGTGTGCCATGTACTAAATTTGGATTTCAATTTGTGTAGAGTGCCTTGGAGAATTTGGAAAGAGGATTTTCCTGGTCTTTGAATTCACAGAAGTCATTGCTTTGGGCATATGGTGGTCATCCGCTATCACCTTCTTCTGAAGAGATATACAGAAAGCAGCAGCAGCTTGTAAACCTTTGTCATTCTATATGGAAAAGAGAGACCAGCTTGCAGGAATTAAGTACATTTATAGTTTTTTTTTAGCTTGTTTTGTGCCACCTGAATAGTTGAGTAATGTTGCTTGCACCACGAATGCAGCTTTTTGCCTCTCTTGTTTATCTAACTGCATGTGTTTTTGTAGCCTATGAAGACTCCATTGCATTTGCTGTTTCTACAAATCCTGAAATACGTCTTCTTGCCATGCAAGGTAAGTAATAAAAATATGTAATGCATTACAGCTCTGTTAAATAGTTCTATGATAAGGTTTTCTGCTGTAAATATGGTACTTGTTGTAACTAACTGTGACTTGGATACTAAGCGAAAATACGAATTCTGGTTTTGCTTATTTACAATTAAGGTAATTGTAATAATACAATGTAATGCATTACAGTTGTCTTGGATTTTCTATCATAAGATTTTTACCGTAGATTTGGTTACTAGTAGTAACTGTGTGTCTTATCAAATACTAAGCGAAAATACTTTTTTTTTTGCTTATATACAAGAAAGAGTCTGTCTCGGCCTTTGCTCTGCTTCTATATTGTTTGAAAGTTTCCGTTAACTATTTTCCTTGAGAATGTGTACATGCATTGTGATCTGTTTCTTTCTTTATGAAGGTGTTTGCATGTCTGCATTTATCATGAGCGAAGTGGATGAAGATGACCTTGATGTTATAAAAAGATGGAGGAGATATATCAGGTATAACGTATAACACATGTAACACCTTTTTTGTTCTGAAACATGATCTAAAACAATAAAAGTAAAGGGAGCACTTATACTAATTTTGCAGAAACTTCTAAGCAAGTTTCATGGTGAGAAAGACAAGCTGGTAAAGAGTATAGGGACTAATGAACGAGGATTGTTTGGTGCATCATTGAGTTGTTGCATGATGGACAATGACTGTTATGCCATCCTTCTGGCTTTGGGTGCTGGATTGAAACTATGCCTTTAATCAATTGTACTAGTTTTGCACTTGATATGCGGCTACTTCAAGAGCTATCCAGTATTGTTGTTCTTGATGGGACGGAACTTAAATCTGTAAGATTTAACAGCGTATTTGTTTTAGTTGGACATTGCCTATCTGGATTGTCTTAATTTTTAATTTTTTTTTATATTTGGGGTATGGTCTGGAATTACCCAGACCGAAAATCAAATCTGGGCCTGATACGACTTTGTTTCTGACCGAAGTTGACCCCCAAAACTACATATTTCTTGCATAATTCGGTCGTCATTTGGTAATTGGTTCTTTTTGGTCTTAACTGATCTTATGCGGCCATTTCCTGCGTCCAATAACATCTTATCTCACTATTATTATTTATAGTCATTCATTTATATCCTGCGTCCATACCTTTTTTTATTTATTTAATGAATGCTTCGGTGGAAGAAGTTTTGAAGCCAATTTGAAAGGTGAATTTCGTTATTTGTTTAATGAGTATGTACCCATAAGTGTGTTGTCAGATTACTGTCGTGGGTTTTGGGAGATAACAAGCCATTACTATGTAACCATTTTTTTAATCTCCGAAAATGGGCTTTAATATTCTCATTTGGAAGGAAATGGGTTTGGCCTTTATCAGCAAGAAGCAAGATTTTTCTTATGATCTCGTTTTTTATTTTTGTAAATGTAACATTTTGGCAGCATGCATTTGCAGCCATTGTATTGTGTGGTTTATATATATGAGACTTATTTGACTGAGCATGGATAATCTATCTATTATTTCTTTGTTTTTAGGGCTTATTTACTTTGCGTTGGCTTCTGGAATCTACTTTGAAGTATTCCATCAACTTTTCTTCAGGCCGCCGACTGATTTCTCTCCCTATCAAAAGTATCTTGGATTCTTGATGCTTGGACCTCAGTCAAATCTGGTCAGTGCAACTTCTTCTTTACAAAGCAATTACATCTTAATTTGAACTCATAATTAATCTATCTTTTGACAGCACATGCAAACATTTCTAGTAGTGTTCTGGAGATGTGGTTTATTGGCACACATCTTTGTGGAAGCATCATTTGCATCGTGAAAAGGTATGCTTCTAAGGTGCCTTATCTATACTCCCTATATAAACAAACTACTCCCCTATCAAATTAAACACTCTACCTTTAAAATCCTTATTTTACCCTTTTAATTTACATTACCATCAACCCTTTATTCCTGAATCTATACTATATTAATAAACAAACTACCACTTTTCAACTCTCTATCTTTAAAATACCAAAAATATTTTAATTTTCAACACATTTCTATTTCACACATTAAATCTACCCATATATTCCTAAATAATTTACACACATATTTTTCCAAACTATTTATCTTCTTTATTAATTAATTTAAATATTTTCACCTAATATCTTATAATATTCTTAATAAAGTTACTTACAAAATATACATCTCTTAAGTATAAATAACTACACTACTATTTACGTTTATTACTTTTAGATTAATAACCACATCGTTACCACCACCGCCACTAACACCACCCGATGCCGTCACCGCCGCCGCCGCATTGCGCGGGTACCCATCTCGTGATGTTATAAAGGGTGAGGACGATTCATCATTTTGATTAGATACTTACCTTTTGTTGCTTTTGGATGTGCTGCAGAAAATATTGAGCCGACATGTTTATGCCGATCTGGTACCTGATATGCTATTTCAGCCAGTGACAACACTGACCCTAGACAAGATTCTGTAAGCAACCAAACTATTCCAAAAATATATTTCATGCTTCTATGTTACTTCCTTGGTTACATTAGTATCATTTTTGAATTAGTAAAAGGAACTCTGATATTTATTTATTCTAAGAATCATTTCTAAAGATATACTATAATGAAGGAAATAATAGAAGTTAGTCTACTATGTGTTTGAACTTGGAGGGTATATTAGAGAAGGATATCTTTTGTGATGTACCCAGTTATGACATGTGGTACTTGTTACTAAATGAAGTGTGTAACATGCTTATATTTTGCCACAGTTAATTTAATTAATCTTGTTTTTCATGTTCAAATATAGCATATTCCAGTTGGGATCAGGGATCTCAATGTACATAGGTTGAAACTTGGGGTTTCTTCCTGCAGTCTTTGGCAAAGTTCTGCACACTTCGCTAAGTGCTATTGTTTTTTTGTCGTCTGCTCAAGCTCTCTTTCTGCAGGTTACTATTTATTTAGGTGTCATGATGTTGCATACTTGCATATTGCTGAACTGAAATACTTAGTCTTTGGTTTTATCTTTTCATTCAGATTATACTTGCCCACGAGAAGTCCTTTGAAGCTGATGGTTACTCGATAAAGTCCAATTCTTTTCAGCTCAGGTAATGTGATGATGAAAATCTCTGTGATTAGATCTTCTATTCTGGTGCGAATATTAACATCTTTTTAATTACAGCAACCTGATGTGAATGCAATTTATCTCTTCTGAAATCATCAACCACAATGATTTGAAGAACTTAAAAGATTCATTTATAAAGCCACTGCTTCATCAGTTATATGTCCAAACTCCAACAGGTAAACAACTGATGATACTTCACTAATCTGTATTCTGTACTTCCGCCTTGTTGTCTTTTGCTGTCTGATCACTCTTTTTGGAGCATGTAGTTCTCAATGTTGGTTCTGCTTGGTTAAGAATGGTACGTTACGTTATCATCTTTTACAATGCCATGATGAGCTGGATCCAGCTGTGAAGAAGAACTTAAATATAATCAGTTGATAAAAGGATTGCAGCACTTGAACTTGATATAGAAGTACGGCTCTCTCTCTCTCTCTCTCTCTCTCCTCCCCCCCCCCCTCTCTCTCTCTAGCACATGTTAGTAAATATGCTGCACTAAAAGGTGCAGTCAAGTCCGTTACTAAAGGCAATGTTTATAGAAACCAGAATTCTGGATGTAATGAATTTGAAACTTAATTTGTATATTTTATAATAATTACCAGATATAACGACTTTGCATTTTATAAGTTTGAGTTTTTTCATCAAATGGTGGCATCGAATGAAAGCAAGCCAGTTATTTTCTTAGTACATGTCACAGTGAGAACCCAGTCATATAATGGTCATAAATGCTGGGAGTTGGCATGACTCTGGTGTAGCCAATATATTTCGCATAGACATTTGGTGTGTATGATTTTGGTCTTTTTTAATTCATGCTAAATCGTTCTTACAGGTGCGGCAGGAGTGTGTGTATCTAGCTGGAAGTTTCTCTTTAAGTGAAGTTGATAAGGAGAAACTACAGTCACTAAATAATCTTAAAGCTGAAAGAACAGGCTCCAAAGACAGGTAAAAGTATCATTTTCACATATCAATATGATTTTCTTTTGCTTTTTCCCTATCGTTATATAAAGGTGTCCTTTTCAACTGAATGGTTTGCTTCTTGTCATTTTCAGGTTGTGTTTCGTTCTGATCCTGCGAATTTAAGAATTTGATATCTGAATGGAACGATTTTCATGAGTTGGCTGCAACACCATTAAATCTCTTAGACAACATGATGAATTTGAGTATGCAAGAGTTTGCTGACCAAGTGCATAATTGGCAGGTATCAATGACGTATTGGCCACTTCATGTTTTCGTTTTCTTTGTAAAATGTGTCAAAGGGTAAACTAGAGTAATTATAAAAAGTTTTACTTCAATCATTAATGTACAACCTACATTTGATCATAAGATTTTTGGTCAACCTGGATGGTCCCAAATGGATCTGTTCCCTACCTGCCCATTTGCTACAATTACTAGTTAGTTTAATATCAATCGCTGTGGACATTTCTTATGTATGTGGCTAACATGCCTTCTAATCTTCCTTCTTAGAAAACTGCAAAGCGCTTTATGGACAGATTATCTAATGAATACTCCGAGTATGTTGACATTACTCAACCCTGTTCAAATTGCAATATATGAGATGAAATTAGGCCTGTCGTTGGTTCTGTCAAGCAAACTACGTGAAAGATTTTTGGATAGAGCCGGGCTGTCATTTTTGGATAGAGCCGGGCATGACAACATTGATACTTGTTTGGTAATATATATTACTTTATTGCTTCTGTCAAAAATACTACTTTTTTGCTGATTTGGTTTGTATATAAATCTTGGTAGGGCGCAATTTATTCATTTATAAGGTTCCCTAGAGGCATGGCAAGAAAAGATGTTTCATATAGAGGACAGTTTCAATGCTGATCTTTCATACTTCGATAAAGCCTTTCCTACTTATATAGGGGAAGATGATATGAACATGGTGGAAACTTTGGTTACTTCTACCATAGACAATAATACCAATGAAGAGGTTTTATGAATATCTTATTTTTATACATCTTACAGCATATTTCGTTTTTGTATTAGTGTTGATCATATTTTCTAGGAATCTGAGGTCACCGATACATATTTTGTTTTTGTATTAGGGTGTGTTGCAACTTAAAGCTGCAATACATCAAAATGTTTTTGTTCGGTGGTGCATTACGTGGCTCAGGCACATTTCCTGGACGATTCATCGTTCAAGGTAATAGCTTCTTATAATTGTATTAAAATTGTTCTGTTTCAAGGATTAGATCAACTGTTTACTTACTATTTTATGCTGGTTGTCCATCAGCTTTTGCATCGGATGTTTGATAAGTTTGCAAATCTCTGGATGAATATGAAAACTCAAGTTAGAACCAAGAAGAACTTGATTCTCAACAGTACAGATTCAAACCTCGTGCTTTTGATATTAAAGATGTCATTGAAGTGGACGTATCTACCCTTGAAAGCTCAATTGCTGGAGAGGCTTTCTCAGAGTGGCAGGACTTGGCTTCTGAGGAACTGGTAGCATCTGTTGCAAAGGTAACATTTCTTGAGGCTACAAGCATTGTTCTTGCGGGATGGATGTACGAAGTTAAGTTGTTGGAGGGGGTGGGGTGTAAAGGTTAAATTCAAACAATAAGTGGAATACAATGAAAACAAGGTAGAAGAAAGCTACATTCAAACTAATAGCAGGGTTACATTAAAGTCAATCACAGATTAATACTCCACCTTCCATGTTAAAGTCTTTGACTTCCAAACTAATAACTTCCACCATCTTGAAATGACCATACAGAATTATACCAGTATTATAGAAGCTGTCCCGAAATTTTGGTGTATTACTATAAAGCCACACGAAACCTTACAAATAAGGTTCAAAAGTTATCGAAATTATAAAATGTAACCTGCAACACAAGCAACACTTGAAAAATGGTAGAATATTATGTAACCTGCACCACCAAAAAACAATCGAAATCAGTTTATATTGTCTATAGTTTTAAAAAGCAAGGTGAAGATGAAATAATTGATTATGAAATGGTAAGAATCATTAGGTTAGACAAAATAAGAGCCTTGGGAAATACCATCGTGAAAGAATAGGAAAATGAAATGTGAACTGAGGAAATTTCATCTATAAGCCTTCCTGAAATATGGAAACGTTATATCCCAGTCGCATTATTAGTTCAGCTAATAAACATAACTAAAAGTGCTTATATTTTTTAGACATTTTATCAAACACTTTGTTGGCATAATTTTGAAAGTTCATTCAGACCAAAAGTAGAACTTATCATGAAAATCGAAACTGAAAACATAAGCACATATGCTAAAAGCAACGGCAATTTTCTCTTTAATCTTAATGTTCAAACTTCTCCACAGGAACTATGGATGCTGATATTATATGATGCATACCCTTTAATATTAATCTCTTTTAATTTTGTGGGATGATGATATTTTAGACGAATAAAAAGAGCAGCAATATTTGAATGTATATACAGAGAAGAGAAGAATTTTATTTGATTGTTAATCGGAAATATAAGTTTGGTTTATTGTTTGTCTTGTTAATATCTTTGTTTTAGTTTTATTGGGAAATTTTTGAAAGGAAGGTGACTTTTTAAAGAAATTTAAACTTAAGGTAACCTTGTTTAATTAGGGAGAAAGATGGGGTTGGTGGCCCATTGGTAAGGTGCTTGTACCTTTGGGTTTCCTACCAGGGTTCAAGTCTTGGGAGGGGGGTATTTTCGAGTATCTTCGTGAAGTCCTAGGTTTCATCCTAGGCATTTGAGTTAGTTTAGGAGTAGAAGTAAGATAGTTTGCCGTTAAAAAAAAAGTATTGTATATATTGATTTATGTAGCGTGGATTTCTAAACCCTGATGTTTTTTTAGTATACAGTTTTTTAGTGAAATATGTAAACTTAGTAGAGTTAGGTGCAAAAGTCATGAGTACAACGTTTTATTTTTTGAAAGGCAAGTTTTCACACATATTAACACATTGTCCCAAAATTAAGTTTGAATGATTGGTGGTTCATCTTGATAACTAGATTATGGAATTTGGAAACTCTGAAGTAAAATGGAACATTTGTATCTCTCTGAAAATGGGGGGAGCTTTGGGTAATCGTGTAGCACTATGTCTGAAGGACAAAAGAATGGCATCCCCTCTTTCTCTTCAACAGTTGGCACTTTTACATTTATGCTCAGGGTACATGTTTTATGAATTCACTTGCTACATGTAGAAAAATGCTGACAAAGATAACGAGGTGTTAGAAAAAGATTGGAATCTTCTGTTGGAATCTATGCTGAACAAAATGGTTAGCATGTATGGTGCAATATTTGGTTCATCCGATCTCTTTCAAGTGGTGAGTCTACTATTTGAACCTTTGACTTGTTATATCAAAAGATATAAGTGTATAGATGGGAAATAAAGCCCAAGTACCTCTTTATAACGGGCCCTGTTTTGGTCAGCTACTCGACCCGGCATTTTGTAATCTCTAGTTCAGTACATTGAAATGGCTTTTAAATGTTGCTTTTACTCAGGCTGGATCAGTTCAAGTATCTGATTCTGATAGGCTGCGTTCTTTCTTGGACTCTTATGAGCTGGGTACAAGAGTAATAAAAGGTGATTCATTTTGTGATTGTATGATGATAGTCCACATGTGTCTATCTGCAAATAGGATACACATCTTATATTATTACGCCTATTATTAGATCTAGAGGGCCTATTATGCTCGAGTTTGGACGCTAAGCTTATCCCAGAACATGTACTGCGGCTTTGCTTGGAGCGTGATCAGATGTCTGTTCATCTCATCAACTGAGAATGCTTACAACTTCTACAAGGTTTATATGCTATATACCTTTCATTTAGTTATGCCATACTTACTAATGTTCTTAACCGTTCCAGTTCATTCATATAGGATTCAAATTCTTCCATGTTGGTGAAGATGGTGGATCCATTGATAAATCTTCAAAAACAAATTTCTATCTTCTAAGTGAACGGGAGGAGGATGACTATCTTCAGAAAATTATGGATGTGATTGATATGATCTTGTCTATACCTATGAACACCCCTCTTGCTAAGGTTGTAGACAGTTACTTTTTTTTCCCGATTATAATTATGAAAAAAAAAAATGAAAAGAAACGTTATCAAAGTGATTCTTAAAGTGTACATGGAAATACTATGTAGATTTTGCTCTTAAATTGCTACAGCTGGTCCTTTGCATAGCTGGTTTTTTGTCCTTTCTGCTCGCAGCGTTGTATATGTAATTTGTTATTTTTTTATAGGCTATGTCAGGCTTGCAGTTTTACTTAATAGAGTGGGAACCTTCAAGCAACTGTTTCAAAGTCCCTTCTATCTGGTAAGCTTTTACATCTTCTTGAGACAAGCTTGATATCCTTGAAGGCTCTCATTCAATTTCCCTTTCCTAATTTTCAGATCAAGTAGATCCTTTCTTCTCTTGTGTCTTCGTGGCAGAAAATGGAATTTGAGACGTGGCCTGCGTTAATTGATGAAGTTCAAGCTCGGTTTGATGTAAATGCTGGCCAGGTAAAATTGTTTAATTCAATCAACCTTTTGAATACTTTTTTAGATTTGTTGCTTGAACATAACAATTTATGGATGCATGTTTTCTTATTTAGTTTTGTCCGTCTTATTAGTTTATATATTTGTTCGTGTAAATTTTGTCATATGTTTTTGTTGATATGTAACGAATTTATTACTGGTGTTCTCCTGCAGCTATGGTTTCCTTTATACTCGGTTCTTTGGCAAAGTCATTCTACTGATACTAATGTATATAAGCAGACCACGATACAGAGGCAAGTAGATACTTTAGATTTAACTAAGGGTAAATTCTAGATAAAGACGTTAAAGATTACTAACATATCTACATACATTTATTGTATGCAGTTTAGTGGAGTTTTTCAGACTTCCAGTATTGGTGAGTTTAAAAAGCGTCTTCAGCTTGTGTTTGCCTTCCATGGCCACATCAGTTCTGCGATAAGTCGAAATTCTACTTTAAGGTTTGTCTTTATTCTGCCTTCCATAATGTAGCTTTGGGGAATTTGCTTTAATAAGAGGAAGATAAGTATAACAAAGGTGCAACGGTATATATGGATGCATGGTTTTTCTGGTGGTTAGATTTACTTGTCTGATTTTGTTGCAAAAGTAAAATTACGGAGGTTGTATGCATAAGTCAACCCGTTTTCTGTTCCTTTTTAGCTGATATGTTTTGCTGATCTATAAGAATACATACAACCCAGGTGGACAAGTTATAAGTAAAGGGTTACACAAGTAAATCAATCGGAATTGCCACCTCCTGAAATTGTGTTTTCCATCCCTGGTAGTAACTTTATGTTGGGTTTGAAGGCTTGCTGGCCAGAAGGCCCAAATTAAGGAGGCCTTTAGGTTAGGCTTTCCTTGGGACCAAGTTTCTAACCCTAGCTGTTCTCCTATATATACCTTTCATTGTAATTGTAATCTAATGGTTCAAGAGTTTAATAAAATCTCGTGTGTCGTCTATTTATTCTATGTTTTATCTTCTTGTTTAATTGCTTCGTTGTCTTAAGGCTAAGGCTGTCCTAACATTTTACCAGTTTCACAGTCCCCTATTAGATTTTATGAAGGCCTTTGTTATGTTTTTTATATGCTGCAGTCGTGGTCATGAGGACAATTTGAAGATCTATAATACTTTTGGCTTCTATATTCAATTCTTGCCTACGTAAGTCATCATTCATGCATTAAAGTTTAATTTGTATATTATTTAATCAAGGTTTTCAGATATTACATAAGTTTTGCATACTACCCTTATATTTTTCCTATTCCAGTATACTGGAGCAATTGGCATCTCATAGGAAGAGTGTTGAGGGGGAGATGAAAGATCTCCTGAAATTGTGTAAATGGGAACGTACTGAGACGATGGAAAGCTCAAAACGGATGCGCGAGAAATTCAAAAAGCTTATTCAGAAGTATACTGTGAGCGTCAACCTTTAGATTAATTTAATAGGGTTTAAGGGAGCGAATTAGTGATAATCCCTTTGTTGACCCTTATACATTTTAATGTCACAGGATGTGCTAAAGCAACCAGTACTGCCTATTCTGAATCAAACATCAGCTCGAAGTGAATTACAAACATTAGCAGTTCATGATCGAACTGTTTTAGTAACTCCTTTGAGAAATACAAGCGAGTTCTTGAAACTCAATTCAGTAACAAAGAAGGTACTTCAATATGTTTGTTCATTCCTAGATTTGCTAGACTAATATTATTTGGAAATTGCATTTTCAGTTCTTGTGCGTATGTATTAGTCAATATGGTTGTGTTTTATCTTCAACTTTTCAGATAAAAACAAGTTAGTTAAACTTGGAGATGTTAAATGTTACCCGAGTCTTGTTTTAATATGTACAATCTTTTAACATGTTGTATTCAAAGGTTATATAAATACTGTAATAATATTGTTATTGTTCATTTCTGATCGAACCCCATTACCCACTTCTACTGTTATGTAAACCCCTCTTCCCGAAAGCTTCGCGGGGACTACTTTACGACGACGGAGAGGACCATTGCTCTGTTGTTGTTATAGTAGCTACATAGCGGCTCTCGTGGCTTTTGTTTCACTTCCTGTTATTTGTGTACAGATTCTTATGGCCATCTACTTGAGGAAACAGAGTGGATCTTACGTTGGAAGATATACGCCTTGCAAAGGCTGCCAAGTCCGACTACCCATTTGTCTTCTTGGAGGAAGCCAAAGGTATTTATCTGTAACCGCTTTCACATTTTGTGTTGTTTTTCCTTCTTTTTTTAAAAATTTTATGGATTGTTATTAACTCCGGATTAATCTGCGCAGGCGATATAGATGTTGTCAGCAAGTTTATAGATTCTAAAGTTGCGAGTGGTGTTCCTGAGAAAGAGTGGACACAAGTTCAGCTAAGATTTGAAAACATCATCTCCAATGTAATTGGTTGCGGTGAACTATGGAAGGATGAAAAGAAGAGTTCACAAAAACGAAGGGCTCTTTCTGAACTACTTAAGCTATTGGATGCTTGTGGATTGTCTAAGGATAAATCTGCTAAGGCTCTCTCTAAATTACTAAATTTATTGGATAGTTTTGGATTGTCCAAGCATAGGTCAACATTCAATGAGGTACCACAAATATTGCTTTCTTAGTTAAAATCAATTCTTTGTATGAAGCAGGTGATGAACTGGGTGGGTGAGCTCAAAACAGGTTGATGTGTCCTGAAAAACTTCATATCCTTTATAATCAATTACTAGCTAATCAACCCAGGTTCAACCCGGGTTTAGTAATAAAAGTTTATAATATTAAGATAGGTTTATGTTTAAGAATTTGGGATAGTTCCATAACCTCGGAACAATATACCTTATATTTCGAATAAATATAAAGACCTTATTAACCCAAAATTGGCAAATAGTCGTTTTGAGAAAAAAAAAAATTGATAATACATTTTAATTTACATGAGAGTTAAGCTAGAAAAAAAATAAATCATAAATTAATTAAAAATGATTTAAACTTTAAATAGGATGATGTCATAAATCAAGACTAAAAAAGAAATAATTAATATAAAAAAGTCTAATGATGACAAGTAAGCATTGTTTAGGAATTAATGATGTCATAACAATTTTGTTTTATTTATATAAAAGATTTTGCTGGATATGATTGTATATCTGTATTACTCATTGTAGACTAGTTTTTTATTATCATAATAGTTTTGAGGTTTTATTCTAGATACTTGGGACTTGACCTTACTCTATTTAGCTAATTTTCATTCTACCATTTGGCCTCCCTAAAGTTAAAAGTCCATTTGCTTTGTTGGAAGGCTGTTATTGCTCGCATGTTACTCTCTCCGAATGTGATGCAAGATAGTTTCTTCTCTCCGCATGTTATTTCTCGCATGTTACTCTCTCCGAATGTTTTTTTTGTTGTTGTTATTTTAGGATAAATCCATGGCAAATGAATCAAGCGGATGGTTTCTCCAACCGTCTATATAATGGAGCATTTGCTACTTAAAGAAAACAGATTATCCTCTGGAAATCTTGATGTTATTGCCCTAGAAAAGGCTCAAAATTCTCCATAGATCTTGGAATTGATGGAAAAGTGCAAATGAGTATCTTTAAGAGTTTATCTTTCCTGGACCATTTTCGACAAGTCTGCTCTAGTTTTGAGAAGGATTTCACACTTAAGGAGGTAATTTAATTAGCCTAATTTATTTCTTCGTAAGATGCTCACATCTGTATCGCAATGCATTGTATAGTTTATGCTATTCATTCAGTGATTGACCTTATTTTCTGTGTAGGTTAATAAGTCTTTTTCTTACCTTGATCGTCTTGTTGGGATACAAAACTACATAGAGCTGCGGCCTATGAACTTGCTGAGGGCTTGGAACGCCTAAAGAAACGTAGTCGCCACCAGAACTTGTTTATGAGTAGATCTGGGTACTCCTTATCTCGCAATCAGGGTATCGTTTTTAACTGCATGAGGCGACAGAAGGTTGTTTGTTGTTGCAATTGACTTCATATCTTCATAATAATGATTACTAAACTTTATGATGATGCTCATGTTTCAATTTACTGTTGCAGCAACTGTTTGATGCTATGTGCAACACTTTAAATGATGAATGCTTGTTGCTAACGGTTAAAAGCAGTCATTTAAACAATTGTCAAAGTGTTGGAATGACTGCTAGGCAGATTCGCCTTTTTCTAGAGAAGTTTGTTTTCAACTTCAAGAAATCTAAGGTACTACATTTATCATTAAAGTCTATCATAGTGAAAATTAATAGTGTCTTAAGAATAGTCTTATTTTAACTGTTTCATTAAAAATCTAGTTTTAGGTAATTCTAATTTTCTTACACATTTCGTGGAATATAATCATTTTATGATAGCAGACATATTTTATTTCAACTTGAAATAGCTCGTTTTTTTATTATCTTATCTATTGTCATCGACTTATCGTTATATTTGATGTCAATCCTATATCTTTCTATATTCCAACGCTAACATTATCTATGCCGACAGGACTTGCTAGATAATATTTTGGTGATTGCGGCAGTCTAATTAGTACATCAGTGTACTGTATTCGTTTGGTGTTACAAATCAAATGGAACAGTTTGTTCAACAGAACTTTTTATTAATCTGGGATTTTAAAGAGCAATTGCATGCTCATAATCAAGATGTGCAGGAAGTATTAGCACACGATGTTCTGTTTGACCATTTCGAGGATATCTTCGCCAAGGTGTGTTATTTTGCATTAAAATTTATATTTGGCGTGCATTCTAATCTCATATGCAATTTATGCGACATTTAATGTCTCAGGCAAGCCTTTTAGATAGTTACTACAATTCTGCTTGGAAGCAATGAATAAATCAGTAAGTTCAAGATGTTGATGAGATTTTGAAAGCTAAAGCTCGGTTCAATGAGTCGCTTAGGAAAGCATGTAAACACATTGTCGACGGATTTGAACGAGTTAACTTGGTCAATAGTGTGGTAGACCCTTCAGAAGATTACTTTGGATACATCGATACGTGGCAAGTTTTATTTGCTTCTAGAGCAGAGAATCTGCAGTTGCACACTATACATGATGAATTAGTGAAAACTCTCGACTTTGCTGTATGTGCCTTCTAACTTTGTGATTTGTAGTTTTGAACTTATTTTAACCACTCATGTTTAATCTGATTTTTACTTATCCAGCGGAAACTCTTGAACCTCTATCGGAATGAAGATACGAGCATGATTCTTGTTGAAGCACAACTGAAACATCTGCATTCGTTATTGGACTTAATGATTACCTTTGGCAATGGTCTTCTAAATGACTTTATGCTGGCTCATAGAAATGTAAGTTGGGTTACTTATCCACCAATGTTTTGATTTTTAAACACCTAATGTTTTAAATATGATATAAAGATGCAATTCTAGGATATTATAATTGAGATTTGAAAATTCTGTGATGCAGTTGTCTATGGTTACTCATGCACCGCGGAGATATTCGCTTCCTTATATTCGCAAGGTTTTGGATGCTCTGCCGAAAACCAGGAGGAAGATAATGGTCCTCAAGATGCAACTGGGACTGGTATGGGGGAGGGTGCTGGGATTAAAGATGTCAGTGAACAGATAGAAGATGAAGATCAGCTACTTGGAACTGAAAAGGTACCTGTGACATATGACCTACTTAGTATTCGATTGAGTATGGTTCTGCTATAAATTTATTTAATGTTTGTTACTGTAGGCTGATAACGAACAAGGTGCCTTGAATGACGTTCCGAGTAAAAATGATAAAGGTATAGAGATGGAACAGGATTTTAATGCTGATGCGTTAAGTGTCAGTGAGGATGAAAATGAGTATGACAACGATGATGAAAATGAGGAGCCGCAGCTGGATTCTGTCTGTGGAAAGACTGGAGATAACAGTGAAATTATTGATGAGAAACTCCAGGATAATGAAGATGATGAAAATGATGAAAATCTCGCGGAAAATGAAAAATATGAGACTGGACCATCAGTCAAGGATAATGATCTGGTGGTAGAGAGCTTAGAGGTAAAGAAGATGATTTGGCAACTACTGATGAAACCGGGCAGTTGGATCCTGATGAATAAACAAACAAAATGATGAAACGGAGACCTATTTAGTGATACGGTGATATGAATGTAGATAAAGATGAAGTGTTTACTGAACCTACAGAAATACAGCCTCTGGTGGATGTGATGATGATCTTGACATGAATCAGCAAGATGATGTTGATGACAATGAAGATGGTGGAACAGAAAGGGTGGACGAAATAGCAGATATTGGCGATGGTGAAGAAGAGATTAATCAAGAAAACCAGGATGAAACCGAGTTTGAGACACATACTGAAATTCTGATATGGATACTGAAGAAAATAACCAAGAAAAGAAAACCAATGATAATCTGGAGGTACCTAAAAAAGATTTCGCTGCACCGCTTGCCAATGATTTTGGTACTGAACACCAGCAAAATAATGAATCCGCCACTCTGCCAAATAGTGGGTCAAATGAAGCATCGACTAGAGATGTTGCACCGAAGTTGCTTGGTCCAATAGCAACGATGTTCAAAGTGATTTGGCTCCTATACAAGGTTTACCTAATTCTTCAAAGAATGAAATTACAGTAGCTGATTCATCAAAGGGTGGGAAACTAAATGATGAGCATGTTAGTCAATTGCCTGAGCTTGATCCTTCATCTTTTCAGAAAAACGATCCAAACCCATTCGTAATATTGGTGATGCACTTGATGGTTGGAAAGAACGAGCAAAAGTGTCGGTTGATTTGGAAGAGAAGGAAGCTGATCCTATGGATGATTCGGATGGTGGAGATGAAGATGCACTTGCAGATGAGTATGGTTTTACTTCTGGGTTGGAGAAAGGAACCGCGCAGGCACTTGGGCGGCCGCAGCTGACCAGATTGATAAAAATATTGATGAAAAAGAGCCTACTGATGGTGACGCTGATGTTGGAACCATCGAAAAGAAAGATAATTCTGATTTGGACATGAAGAACAACACCTTGAATCCCGTCCGTTAAGAATTATCCGTTAAACATTGGAAATACGGGTAATGAAAAGATAGAAGTCGAAAAAACAAAGAATTTTGATGAAACTCCTGAAAATTTTCAACCCTTCTAAAGATGATGATCGTAGTCATCTAGAGAGTTCGGTATACATGAAAAGGTCTTATATGACAGAGGACATACGCCAGTGGGGACAACTTTCTGTGCTGATGATGATATGGGGATAGCCCCAATTTTAAAGATGTGTCTAGTGATATGAGAGATTCTGCTACTGCTCTATGGAGAAAATATGAGATGCAGACAACAAGATGTCTCAGGTTGGCTGAACAGCTGCGTTTGGTCATGGAACCAACTCTTGCTAGCAAGCTACAAGGGGACTATAAGACTGGAAAACGGATAAACATGAAAAAGGTATAAATTTTTGGCACGTTGTTTTAAAGGTAGCAAGGCAGGTTGGGTACTGGTTAATTTTGTATGATTATATAGGATTCCTGCCAACATTTATCTACTTCTATAATACTTATAAAAATTATCACACTCTCTCTTATAAAAATGTCCCCAGACAAAAAGACCATTTACCCTTAATGAATTAATAGTTTTCTCTATTTTATTCATTAAATTAAACATTTCCACTTAAAATACATATAATACCCTTAATGAAATAATTTATAACATAGATATCAACTCCTAAAATAATTACATTATCCCTTTTACATTAATTAATTTTATAATAATAACAACACCGCCACCACCGTCACACCACCACCACCGCCGCCGCATTGCGCGAGTAAAATGCTAGTACCTTACGAAAATAATATTATTTTGAATGAGAGAATTCAAAGCAAATGATTTTTAATTCTGCCACTTCTTGCTATTCCTTAAATATTTCTCGTGGTTTCTTTAATAACTATATTGGTGATTTCCAGGTAATACCATATATTGCAAGTCACTACCGGAAAGATAAAATATGGTTGAGACGGACACGGCCTAATAAGCGTAACTATCAAGTTGTGATGATTCTATCGATGATTCCCGCAGCATGTCAGAGAATAATTGCGGGAAGTTGCTATTGAAGCTTTGGTGACAGTTTGCCGTGCAATGTCTCAACTAGAAGTAGAAACTTAGCAGTAGCAAGCTTGGGGAAAAGGGAAATATACAATTACTACACGACTTTGATCAGCCCTTCACGGGGAATCTGGAATTAAGGTTAGTATTTTAGGAAGGTGGCAATCTGGTTAACTTTGTTAAATGGATCTATTGTCAATGCACCCATTAGGCCATTCTTCTAAACGTTATATTCAAAGAATTATAAATATATATATATATATATATATTTATATATTGAATCGACAACACTTTACAGAGAATAGAAGGCCAACAGGCAACAAGCTGCGTGCTAACCCTTTTTGCATCTCAAACCCAAGACGTTTTGAGACTACATCCATACTCATTAAGATAGTCAACTAATCAACTTAATTGATATTTTGTGCACTGTTATTGACTGGGTTCTTAACATGGTTAGATGCTCTCGAGTCGACTTTTAAGCAAGAGAACACGATAGCCGATGAACCCATGGTTGACCTTCTGAGATATTTGAATAATACGTTGGATTCGGCGGTATTGAATGCTCGATTCATCTGGACAAAATTTTTTTAGAGCAGCTGTTTTAATCATAGCTGATGGTCGTCTCCATGAGAAGGTACCCTTATTGTCGTTAGTAGTCAGAATCTCAACGTCGATTTCTACCTTCTATACTGATGATTCCTATATCTTTTGTATGTTTAGGAGAATCTGAAGCGTTGCGTTTCGAGACATTTTGAGCAAGAGACGAATGGTTGCTTTTTGCTTTTGGATAACCCAAAGGAATCAATAACTGACGTTTGGGTGATGCTTCCTTTTTTTACTCGTTAGCTTATGCAGTGTCGACTTGATATCTTAAACGTTATAAACCCAACAGTTTAATTAAAACAGGAGTGTGTCAAACGAGTTGGCCTGTTGAACAGCTACAAATATTATGAGTCTTTCAGTTTTATTTAATGCATAACCACCTAAAGTTTGCCACACCTTGCTGATTAAGCCAAATGATTATAATGGTGCTGCCCACTATGGCTGTAATAGTTGTAATATGGATTCCGGGGTACTT
>NW_025215773.1:0-18537 GCF_010389155.1 Erigeron canadensis | reverse complement strand
ACCTTCGATGGAGTAAGTGGTGTAGTGTTTGCTGGTTCATATGTCTTGAATTTGGTGTCTTATCCTTGTCCTCCACTTTCATCACTCGTAGTAGACTGAACGTTGATTGGAGTAGTATCGACATTCCAATAGCGAAGATATAGAGTATTATCCATGTGATCTCTTAATAATCACCTCGTCACTTCTCAGGATCTGAATAAGATCAGGACCATGTAGTGAACTAAACACACTATCATAATCGAAATTTTTGCCACTTCCAGAATGTATAGCGGGCTTATGACTGACAATCTTGACATTTGGTTCCCAAATCAACTTTGCCGTCTGTTTGTTGTAAACCTGTCGAATTGATGTTCTCGGTTTATAACCCATAGAAATCCCTCTTCAACCTTTGAATCAAACTTTGACTGAGGTAGATACTTCAAGAAGGTCCACGGTACCCAATGGTTCAACATTCTGTAAATTCGATTTCTTCTTATGTAGAAGCTCATAACAAGTCTTATTATGACGCTTAACTACTGTAACCCTATTTAAATATGACAGCTGTATTCACCGCTTCTCCCGCCCAACAAAAACGAAGCCCCGATATCTGCAAGCATTCGTCTGTCTGATTAGAGTCCTATTCTTCCTTTCAGCAACTCCATTCTGTTGTGGTTCATACGGAGAACTGTATTGATGTTAAATTCCCTTTGACAAACAAAAGACATCCATCACATTATTCTTGAATTCAGTTCCGTTGTCACTCCTGATTCTCTTAACACAAACTCCATAAATGTTTTTAGTTTCGACAAAGAAATTTATCAAAATCTGCGGAGTTTCATCTTTTAATTTAAGAAAGAATACCCATGAGAATCTTGAGTAATCATCAGTAACCACCGAACAGTAATACATCCCACCGATACTTCTTACATTTATTGGACCAAATAAATCCATGTGAAGTAACTCAAAAAGGATTGGCAATAGAATTTTTCTGTTTCGTTTATGTGCAGACTTTGTTGTTTACCTTTCAGACAAGGGCCATTTTTCTTCCATTCCAAACCGTTTCATGGGAACGCCGTCAACCAACCCATGTTTGACAATGTCATTCATCTTTCGGAAATTGATATGTTCCTATTCTTCTATGCCATAGTAACGATTCAATTCGTTTGCTTTCGATAACAAGCAAACAGACTCCTCTGGATTATCAACACCTAACACAGGCCATATATGTCTCTCTTCCTAGGAGCTTTTAGCAGATCCAGTCTTCAGAATAACATATCCTGGTTTCAATATAAGTGCTTCTTTCTCATTAAATGGACTACCCTTGTCACAATCTGAGAACCTTAATAAATTATGTGATAACTGTTCCACATAATTGACTTTCTCCGGCGTAATCTCCCCATTGACAACATCACCTTGGCCCGAGATGTTGCCGCCCGCCCAATGGGACCAGCTAACGTACGAACCATTTATATCTTCATAATTGGACAACAACATTCTTGTCCCCTGTCATGTGCCGAGAGCATCCACTGTCAACACCAAAGACTAATAGGCTTCCTTGGTTCTCCCTGCACATTAGATGATAAGATGGTTAGTTTCTCTGAAGGGACCCAAACCTTTTGAGGTTTAGTTTTGCCGAATCATCTCTAATGATTAATTCGGTCCAATATCCATCGCTCTTTAATGGAGCCTTGGATGAAGATGGTGTCATAGACTGTTTCTTAGGTGAGTGAAACGAGTCTTAGGAGGAGAATTCCTCGGTGAGTGAGTACCAAATCTAGGTTGACTCCCTAATCGATCATAGAATTTAGATGACTATTAATTCTACAGGAGGGATTGATTTTGTTGAGTCATCTTCCTAGGTGAATTACTCCTTTGAGGTGTACGAGAACGACTCGGACTTACACTACTAAAAGTAGTATTCTGTGAAGGCCCTGTCGTTTTGGAGTCTTAGACCTATTATTATGAGCAACAATATCTGAGTCACTAGATCCACCAGAAGACATACCCTATCAGGACACAACCGTTTCCTGTTTGGACAGCAACTATAAACATGTCCTACTTCATAACAATAGAAACACGATTTTTTAGCTCTTGCTTTCTTAGCTTTAACATCAAACTCAGCTGAAGTCATACCCAAACATTCCTTAAGTTCAATTGTGGCTGACTCTCTTTTTTGACAAACCAGTTGGCTCATTTTTACCCAAAAATGTACTTTCTTTTGAGAATTTTTGAGTCTTGTATGGAGTTAAGGGACTTCACTAGACGTAGATTCATCCTTATTCCATACTTTGTCAATCTTGTCATGATCGATCTTTTCAAAATCAATTCATTTGATGTAAAACAGTATCACATCCTTTCATTGTAAAACATTTAATGTTCTTATCAACAGACAAGTTGATTTTACTTGATAGATCCTTTAGAAGTACTAGCATCATACTTTCCATTCTTAGGATCTACTAGTTTAACTTCAAACTTATGTTTCTTGTTAAGCTCTTTAATTTTATCATTTGAGCTTTTAGAGCTTTTAGGGATCTTTGGATCAACATTTTGTTTTATTGGATCAACTTCACCACTGTCAATCTTTTCAGTAAGCTGTGTTAGAGATTCTGTATAATTATCATTGAACGGACCTCTAACTTTTATAACTCATACCCAAACCACTTTTATCTTTTGAATCCCGTGGTACAGGTTTTTGCATTTGCATTGATCGTATTAAATCAGATCCCCTAATTTGATCTAGTCTTGTATTAAGCTTAACTATTTCCAATTTTGCGTCAACTAATTCTTTTCTTTTTTAGAAAAATCTTCAGTTAGTTGAGCATATTGTTCATTTTCTACTACCTTTTCCATCAGAACTGACTCCTTTAGTTTTTCTTTTAATGCAAGAATATCCTTATCAGATGCACGAATCTTATCTTCATAAAGACTTTCCTGTTTTACCAAACCAGAATTTTTGGCAAACAAAGAGTCGTTTTCCTTTTTTAACATGTTGTTCTGACTAGTTAAGTTAATAACTGACTTATCAAATAAACACCTCAATTTTTAAGTCCGACACCATTCTACACACATCAATTATAAAGATAAGAACATGATACCTTCTGATCTGCAGCCTTACAATCTGCCATGTATGCAACGAAGTCTTCATTGTCATACCTTCAGATATCTCAAAGTTCTTCATCTGTTCTTCAATGCTCTGCATAGAAATGTCATCAACAGGATTTGATGACTCTTTCTTTTCTTCAGATGCTTTTATTGCAGTCATTTGTTCACTCTCAGATCTTACTGTCTCAGCAACATTACACATATTCTTCTGTACTGTCTCAGATGCACTTTCTTCACTTGAGTATACAGCATAATCAATCGTTGCGGCTACCTCATCATATAATTCTACCATATAGGCATGATTCGAGGTATCAAAACCTTGAGTATACCTACTGATTACTCCGTTCTTCTCATATGAAGGCCAATCAAAACCTTGAGTTATTACTAGCCACATTTCCATGTCAGTGAGACGAATGTAGTCTTCAAAACGCTCTTCCACATCCAATAATTCTCCATACGGAAAAGCTTTGGAGGTGTATTACCCGACCAACCTCATGATCATGCATGATCATCTGGCTGATAAGTAAGCATTAGGTGAGTTTGCGGCAGCTGGTAAAGTAGTCATTTCGAATCTTTTGTTAACAAATTAAACGAATAACACAAGTTCGTGTGAGATGAAGTACACGTGGCACGAAGAACACGAGGTCACGCGAGAAGCACGTGACACGAAGAAACACGAAGTCACACGAGAAGCACGTGACATGAAGACACACGGGTCACGCACCTGAGCACGAAGATCAGTTCGTGCAGACGTGGCGCGAAGCTGACACGAAGTCAAGTTAGTGCTGACGTAGGCCTAAGCAAGGATCACCTCGTGCTGACGTAAGCACGAGGTCGCGCGAAGTTAGACACGAACACAAAGAAAAACACGAATTTCGAACGAATTTGCAATCAATAGCAAATCAAACGATCTTAAACCTTCTGGTAATCAACCTTAGGTCTCTGATACCACTTGTAAGGTGCCCTATTGTTGCGTGGATCGTAATAAGACGTGGTTCATTATGTCAAGAGTGCGGAATCCTCTTGAGATAACTAGATTACTATTGCCTTTCGTTGATTAATGAGAAATTAACCAACCCAAGGAGATGCACAAGGCTTGTGTTTCGTGTAGGAGATCACACGAGGGAACAAATAACCTAGATCGTTAATTCATGAATAACTCTCAAGAATTCGTAAATCATTAACCTAATTCGTAGATTAGGTCTTGTATTTATACTAGTTACGTATTGGATCGTGTGGGCTTAGGCCTTAATTACGTATTAGGCCCGAAACAATTAACAACCGATCTGCCTCGTGCTGACATCAGCACGAGGTTGTTCCCACATGCTGATGACGTCAGCACGAGGGACGACCCATTGTTCTTTGTTTTGACTTCGTTTGACTCGTACATAACATCCCAATCACCGATTAAGTGTTCTATGACACTTATAAACCTTGATTCTATATTCTTGTACCTGCAAACAATATAACACCCAAACACAATACAAAACATAAACAGATATAATATTGAAGTTCAACTATAATCATTAAATATCAACACAAGTTCTTATTAAATGATTACAAACAAGTTCCTAAAACGTAAACAATAAATCAAATCTATGTTGCGATTGTCACAACGAATCTGCATCTATAAAGATATGACTCGAATATGTCTTAAAGAAATGAATAATAATCAAATTATGATCAAGCAAGATAGCTCTAGACACAACGTGATCAAATGAAGGTGGGGACTGGAGTAGAGTGTCGCCCTTATTCAATATCATATCTTCCAAATGAAGAGTCAATAGAAATGTGAAAATCTCCGTGAGAAATGAAACAAGTATTTGTTAAGAAACATTTGAGTGGTTAGGTAAGATGTGCATTGCTTCACTGGGTCCATGAAGTCTTTATCAAGATATCAACAAATGACATCCGATAAAAATTTGTTTCACCCGGCGATTTGAGAATTCAGGGAAGGGTATCATTTCTTTTAACCCTTTTCTCACAACATATCACCGTAACCTCTCACTTTTCGACTTTACTCCCTCCATCCTATTTGCACGAAACCATCATCACTCAAAATACCCTTACAATCTAATGAAAGAATTGAATAATTCGAGGTTAGAACTCATCGGCGATAATAAAGTTCATGGAGTGAATGAATCGCTCAAGTGCAAACTAATCACCGAACTTCAATTGATGAAAAGTTATTTGAAAATCATCCAACGTGTGTATAAAAGATTTAAAAACACATTTGAAGTTTTGAAAGTTTTGAGATCACAAACTCCCCCTTAATCTATGCAAAGGTAGATCAAAATGTTTTTCATAGAAAGGTAGAGCAAAAAATTTGTTTTTGTGAAATCAAAAGAGTAAAATCTTTGTTGTGATATATACAGAAAAATTTGAGAGTCAACAAGATTTAAGAACACAAAGTTTTGCTTCACAACACAATGTTCATAGTAAGACTGCTAGGGAGTACACAAAGGCGTTCGATCCTTCGCATCTTACATCAACAGTTGGATGCAATAAACATTTTAAGCAAACTTGTTTTGTAAGCATCAACTGCTAAGACACATACATTTTGATATAAGATCACTTGGAAGTACACAAAGGCGTTCGATTCCTTGTTTTCTTATATCAATCTATATGATAAACAACAGAAACGTAAAAATGAAAAATTCATGAAGATTTAAAATTTGATAAATTTAAATAAAGTATTTGAAGAGCGGTTACATAAATAGTATATGTAAGCCTCTTTGAAATAAATAAACTATGAAGCACGGATTATACACAGAGTATGTATAAGCCACTTTTGAAGTACGGGTTACATACATAGTATAGTAAAACACTTTTGAAGAAGAAAAATAAAGAAAATCTTTTTGTTATTTTTCAAATTTTGTATTTTTGTATTTGATTTTGTCTTTTCAAATTTTGTATTTTGTTTTTCAAGAATGTATTAAGAACAAATAAGTTAAGGTTCAAGATTTAACATTCCAAGCTTGGAGATAAGAAAGTTAAACCTCTTTTCGTCCAATGGTTGGTGAACAAATCTGCAAGCTGATAGTCAGTGCCCACAAAGTAAGATCGACGATGTCACCTTTCATATGATCTTTGAGAAAAAGATATCTCACATCAATATGCTTTGATCGAGAGTGGTTTACTGATTTGACAGCAATAGCAATGGCACTCTGAGAATCACAATAGATAGGATATGATCATATTTCAGACCATAATCAGTTAGTTGCGTCTTCATCCATAATACTTGAGCACAACAACTAGCCGCAGCACATATTCAGCTTCAGCTGTTGATAGTGACACAAAATTCTGTCTTTGGAAAGACGAACTCACATTTTTATCACCTAAATTGTAAAGTACCGTAAATGCTCTTGCGATCAAGTTTACAACTTGCATGATCTGCATCTGAATAGGCAGTTAGATTGAATCCAGTATCCCTTGGATACCAGAGACCTAAATGGGGTACCCTTCAGATAATGAAATATTCGTTTCACGGTTTGAAAAGTAAATCATTGGAGCAGCTTGATACCTAGCACACTACATGTTGCAACATTATATCTGGCGAGATGTTGTGAGATACAACAATGAACCATCATACTTCGATATCTCTTTTGGTTAAATGGTTCCCATTTTTATCAGCATTTATGTTTGTTCGAGGCAGCCATTGGGTAGAAATTGAAGAACATGAAGTCATATCAAACTTTTTCAACATATCATTTATGTATTTACCTTGTAATATAAAAATACCATTTGGTAATTGTTTAATTTGAAGACCCAAAAAGTAGTTCATTTCCCCAATCATACTCATTTCAAAATGATTAACCATCAGAGATGAAAAGTTTCGACAAATGTTTGACTGGCTGACCCAAGATATGTCATCAACATATATTGGACAAGAAGAACATGCTTACCTTGTTTGCGAATGAACAGGTAGGGTCATTTGTGCCTTTGGTAAAGCCACCTCTTATCAAGAAAGTATTAAGGAATCATACCATGCGCGGGGGCTTGCTTAAGACTGTAGAGAGCCTTGTCTAACCTGTAGACATGGTTGGCCTTTTAGGATCAACAAAACCTTCTGGTTGTTCAACGTAAACTTCTTCTTTGAGGTCACCATTCTAGAAGTTGTCTTCACATCCATTTGAAACACAGTGAAGTTTCGGAATGCGGCATAAGCTAAGAAAATCCGAATGGCTTCCATTCTTGCAACTGGAGCAAAGTTTCGTCGAAGTCAACACCAGTTGTTGACAATAACCCTTTGCAACAAGTCGAGCTTTGTTCCTTACTACCACTCCATTCTCATCCTTTTTGTTTTTGAATATCCATTTTGTTCCTATTGTTCATCTTTTCTTGGATTTGGAACTAATCTCCATACTTTCATTCTTTCAAACTATGTGAGTTCTTCTTGCATTGCCTTAACCCACTCTGGATCACGAAGGCTTTAGAGACAATTTTGGGTTCGATGTTGCTGAGAGAAAGTGCAACAAGACACTCGTTAACTGAAGTACAAGCAGTGTCAATAGCTTCAGCCCACATATTGAAAGGCAACTTGGAATAAGCAAGCATTGTTCTTGCAGCTTCCACTAGCGTTCGATTTCTCCTTTCAACGACACCGTTTTGTTGTGGGGTACGAACCGCAAAGAATTGGGTGTAATACCCTTGGATTTACAAAACTCATCAAAAACGGCATTTTGAACTCAGTTCTGTTATCCGAACGGATGTAACGAACTGGAGTTGAAGATTTACTTGAGTAGAAGTGATGAAGTCAATCAAAATCTTAGTGGTTTCATCTTTGGATGCAAGAAACTTGACCCAAGTATATCTTGATAATAATCAACAATAACCAAGATGTATTTCTTCCCATTTCGGCTTGTACTTTCATTGGCCCACAAAGATCCATGTGAAGCAGATGAAGAGGTGCTAACGAATTTGAGATTTCTTCGGTTTATGAGAAGCTCGTTAATCTTCCCCACAGCACAAGAAGGACAAACATGCTCACTCTCATACTTATATCTGGCAAGCCTTCAACAAGATGCTTGTTGACCAAAGTATTGATAGTTGGAAAATTTAGATGAGAAAGCCTTCTATGCCACAACCAAGAATTCTTTGACGTAGCCTTTGAAATGAGACAAATATTATCGGTTGGTTGGTTATTATCGAGATAACGGTAAAAAGTTATCATCACGGTCGCCACAAAGAATGTCAACTCCATCTAGAGTTTGGACTTTGCAAAGAGATTGTCGAAAAAGAGCTTGAAGATTGTTGTCACAGAATTGTCCAACACTAAACAAGTTATGACTTAATCCTTCAACATAATGAACTTTCTTGATGATAATTCCATTGCGTTCAATGTCTCCATAACCTAAGATAGAAGCGAAGTTGTTGTTCCCAAATCGAACAGTTCCCATGAATCGTTCGATAAGTTTCTTGAGCAATGCTTTATTGCCAGTCATGTGTTTTGAACTCCCGGAATCAAGTATCCAAACACAGATGGTTATTTCTTGCAATCAAAGAAATTTAACTGACTTTAGGTACCCACTTGAAGACGGGTCCTTTGTGGTTAGTTAACCCAGGCAGGGTATATAACTTAGGAAATGCATACAAACATGCTTTAGAATCAACATAAGCATTAACAAGCACATCATCAATAAGAACATTTAGATAAAAGGTACGCACATTCACATTAGAATTAAAAGTACATGTTTATCAGCATTCAAATCATTCACACAAGCACGAGAATTAAAATTGTTTACAGACCCACAAGGCATTGCCTTGGTATTATAACATTGTTTTTCAAAGATGAATTGTTCAGATCAATAGGAACTCTCTTCTTCCTATTATGACTCTTTTCCTTCTCCTCTTCTTCTTTTCCTCAACATGCTTACTAGTGATCTTAGGTTCTAATGACTTAGCAACCCATTTAGTATCACTAATTAAGCTTTTTCCACCTGTTGAATTGACACTAAGAAGATTAGAACGAGGTTTTTGAACACTTTCATCTTTTTAGAGTCTTTTGTAGGTGCGGAACTTCTTGTTTCTTTGGTCAATCGTGAGAAAACCACTCATATCTATCCCTATATCTAGTTGCACCATTTGAAGTATCCCTAGTTAGAGAAACTGAGCTAGACTTAGATACCTTAGGTAATGAGCTAGATTGAGAGTTAGATGAAGAAACATTAGGATTGTCTTTTGGAAGTTTCACTTTGGTGTACTTTGTTCTGGGAATGGTCTCAACTTGTTTGGTTTGACATGATTATCCGGGTAGGACACTTTGGTTTTATTTATTGATTTTTTGATGGTCTTTGTGGTTCAATCTTGACAAGTTTGGAATAACTTGTTTCTTTGAACAACATGAAGTTGGAGCTTTGGAAAATGGGTTATGAGATTCCTCATTTGTTTCAACTTTGATTTGGTAGATTCAATCTTTTTCTCAGTTTCTGAATCAAAACATATTCTCCCTCCATGAATTTATCAAAATCATTTTTTGTGAAGAATTTCACCGGAGGTTGATTAGTTTTAAATTATGTGGAAATTTTGAAAATCAGGAATCTTGGGATCCAACTTCACATCATGGGTAGTCTCAGAAATTAGGTCAACTTGAACTGAACATCTTTGGTTTCACAAGAAATTTGAGTAGAAGTATCAACACCTATACTAGCACTAAGCTTAGAGTGAACAACTAACTCATCAAGAGTATCACAAGTGAAAAACCTATAGAAGTACCATATCAAAACTAAACTATGCGCAAGTTCATCATTAGATAAATCAGATTGCACATAATCATCGGCTATAACAGTAGCAGCATTTTGACATGAACATTCAAGAGAATCAGTCAAGGTCTGAGTGGAGGTATTGGTAGATGAAATACAAGTAGTCTGGGTAGAATGGTCTACCAAAGCATTTAGATCAGTTTGAGTAAACATTCTCACAAACTTTCTTAGCATGTACAACAACTAATTTATCCTCTGAATATGGACTTTGAGACTTGAGATGATCAATGACTTTTTGTTGAGAATCCACCTTTTGTTGTAAACCTTCTATTTGTTTTTCCAAAAATGTGATGGAATATACATTTTAGTTGGTTTAGGTGAAGGATTGACAAATTCTTGGTTTTGAAAATTCGATGCAATTTCTTCCAATTTAAAATTGAAGACTCTTTTGTTTTGTAAGAAGCATTTAGAGCATCAGAATTAACCAAAAATTCATCTTTTGGTTTCTCAACTTCATCGGTCTCAAATTCGTTGTCCAATGGACGAATAAATTGTTGTACCATACCAAGTCGAAGAAATTTTCATCATACAAAGGTTTATTTCATCCTTGGCTTTTTGCAATGGTGTGATATTCTCAAATCCCAACCCGAGAAGAAGATCATCTTTTGCAATTTTTGACTTGTTAAAATAGGCAGTGAAATCCAATAAAGGTTTTGTTCAACTTATATAACTTCTCTTGATAGAAAAGTATATTCTTTTAAATTCCTCAACTTGTTTTTCAAGATTTTCTATCTCAACGCCTTTTAGAAAACAACTATGATTTAAGTCAAAAATCTTCCTATCGAGTTCAACATTGTTTGGTTTAGCTTCTTGAAGCTTCTTATTGAGAATATCAACATCCATTTGTCTAGCATTTGCCCGAAGCCATTCATTGGTCTTTTGAATTTCAAGATCTTGATTGGCTTTTTCAAGATCTTGAATGGTCTTTTCAAGATTATGACATTTTTGTAATAACTTAGAATCAGGAGAGGCATTCAACTCACATTCTTTAACCAACATCTTTCTTTATATGATTGAAAGTCTTGTTTAATAGTATCATGATCAAAAAGTAATTTTGAATGTTCTTCAAGGAGTTTTGAAAATTCACTTTAGACAATGAAATACTATTTGCAACTTTTTGTTTTTGTTGGCTAAAGACTTAATATGAGTTGTCAAGTTAAACAGAGCTAAATTAAGTGACTCTTTATCTCTAACTAATGAAAAAGTAGAGTTAAGATTTACCTCATCATCCGGGTACTCATAATCAGTGCTTTCAGCCTCAAAGCCTGTCCTTGGCCAACCTCGCCATAAAGCAAACATTAGCAGAAAGATCTTCATCTTCATCATCCGAGAGCATAGCCATTTGTCATCTTCAGCAAGCAATGCATGACCGATTCCACTTGCTTGCTAATAACATCTTCTGCTTGTAGTACTCATAGTTCCGCTTACGAGGTTGCTTGCAATCATAGCAAAATGACCAGGAATTCCACAGTTGTAGCACTTTTTGTATGATGTTTTCCCCCTTCTCAACAACTTGTTCTCAACTCCTTCTTTCTTTTCTTTTCACAGTTTTGATCCATTTCCTTCACCATGCTTATAACTCTTTGAATGATATTGTTCCTTCTTTGGAATGCACTTGCAGAAGAGGTGCGGAGATTGTTGTTTGTTGGCCTCGCTTTGTAGAATTTCTTCTTGAATGCTTAGTTACCTCGGCAAGAGCTTGATATAGTTCATCTGAAACACCATCTCTTGTAGCCATCATATCATCTCCCTCCTCATCAGATGAAAACAACTACCATTTGCCTTTTAAGAGCTTCTGAAACCTTCTTTTCCACAATCAATGCCAAAGGATCAGAAGATACAACTTCTGGCATTTTGCTTGATGAAGCTTGTTTAGAACTTGATGTTCATTGAGTTTGAAGGATTCATGAAGATTATGGATGGTGAACTTGGTCAGATTTTGATGTTGCTTAATCTGTGTTCCAAAATCTTCCCATGGACCAAGAGCTTTGATGAATTTGATGTTTAACTCAATCTCTGATTTCTTGACATTGTTCTTCCTAAGTTCATTTATAACATTGTAGAATCTACAGTAGACAGCTTCTAGAGATTCATTTGGCAATTTGTTGAAGTTGTTAAACTCAGTCAAACATTGTCAATCTTATTGTTGAAGTTACATCAGATCCTTCCATTTGTCTTGCCACCTCACCCCATATCTGCTTGGCTGTATCATAAGAATCAACAGAGCCATAGATTTCATCTGGTAGTGCTTTGTATAAGCATGATCTAGCTCTGTTATCTGCAGATCTAGCTCTGTTATCTGCAGGTGTTCGATCTTTTTGTTCAGCATTCAAAAGATCAAGAGTGAGTATTGCACCGGTAGTGGGATGGCGATGAACTGCAAGTCCATTAAGGATGTAATCTTTAAGAAGGTGACCATTTGGTTGACATTCCACATAGTCCATAAATCTTTTCTTCCATAGTCCATAGGAACCACGGTAGAGAACTAGAGGTCTTGTATATGAACCCAATGCCAATGCTTCACGAGAAGCCATTTGAAAGAGATTTGATTTGAAACTTGGAATGAAATAAGAGTTGAAGAAAACAGAAAAATGAAACGATCTTGGTTGAAGATCGTTTTGGGCAAGATCGTCCTAGTATGAAGAAGTGAAACAATTTTGAAGATAATCGTCTTGGAGAATTGGAGTGAATTTGGTTAAGTATGAGATGAAATTCAAATTGAATTAAAGGAATTGGAAATGAAAATTGAGAAATGAGAGATTTGGAAATGAAATGATCTTGAAGGAAGATCGTCTTAGAATTTGTAAGAAAAATAGACGGTCTTGACTTGAAGATCGTCTTGGTTTTTTTGAAGATTTGAAATTTTGAACACTTGGACAGAGTTTCAGTATGATTTGAAGGAATGAAATTGAGCAAAACCAATCTATGAGATTAGTTACCCGGAAGTGTGTGATTCCTAATCACAACAACTTCGATTAAACTACCAAAATACACCAACTTTCAACAGAGACACTGAGACGATCTTGGGCAAGATCGTCCTAGGGTCAGTGAGCTGAGACGATCTTGGCAAGATCGTCTTAGCTTTCTGTCTCAAAACTTACACTTTTCAAATACTTTTTAAGTATTTGAATTGACCAAACCGATCCTTACGGATTAGTTAGCCACAAAAACAACACTTCACACTACAACCACTTGACAGAACGATCTTGTGAAGATCGTCCTACAAGCCACAACTCACAAGTATAAAGAATGAAGTATCAAGCACTAAGACGATCCTGGGAATCGTCCTAGTGAGGATCGTCTTGTGGTCATCTTCTTCATCAGAAAACAAGTCATTTTCATAAACTCCATTAATGACTTCTTAAACTTCAATATCTTCTGAATTACTTGGAGTTAGAACTTAAAATAACTTGCAAATGTTTGTTTTCACCTCCGCAACAAATCCTTAAACAAAATTCAGCTAAAAACACAACAGAATCAAATCCCAAATTTTAGCGCCAAAACTCAAAATTCAATCTCAAGTTGTAGATCGATTGGAACTTGAAACTTGACAGGAATGTGTTTCAAACTATCAGGAATTTAATTGTAAACAAAAATCTATGATTTTATGCGATTTTGTCAATGAAAAATGAAGAACAAGTTACGATTTGAAAACGTTTTTGATTTTGAATTGTTGATGAATCTGTGAATGAATTCATAATGGATCGATATCAGAATGATGTTTTGCTCTGATCCCACATGTAATTAACAAGATTTCATCTCCGAATTCACAGATTCAATGGTAGATTTGTGTGTTTGTGTCTTGGTATTTTGGTGTGTGTTTCTAGAGAGAGAGAGAAAGAAAGATTGGGATTAAGTGTGTGTAAATTACAGGAATGAATTGGAATGGGGAAAAGGCTTATGATTTCTAAGGTTTTGAGGGGTATTTATAGTCTAACTATACAATGAAGCTAATTAACACATCTAGTCCCTCATCCTTAGAAATCATTTATCTATGACTAAACACAAGTAAGTCCACTAACTTAAATTACAATTTATCACTATTTTTGATTTCTAACACTCCGGCGGTTTTGGGGTATGTATGTGAAAGCATTTTCTCTTGATACCTTAGGATCCCCTTTCAGACTTCTTTCTTGCGGTCATAAATTACTACCATGCCATATTTTTACTGTGCATCCAACCGTGTCGCAAAAAGTATTGCTTTCCAAGTCCTTTGTTATGTGAACCGTATAGAACCTTCTGTTGCTTTGTTCAATTTCTTTTATAAGTTGAAAGAATCTGGTGATTGGGTCACTGTATCTAAAAACAGTGACTATGAGCTTTCATTGCTAGTGGTACCGGTTAGGGATTGGAAGAACTTGTTTTGGTTGTTGACCAATCATTGATTCCTCCTGGTCATAGTGTTTGTTGGATAGGAATAGGTTGAAGTTATAGTTATAGGTGTTCCAAGTGTGAGTGGTTAGACAGGCAGATATCGATAGCCTGTACTCTTATGGATTGAAGTTGTTGTGTATCAAGAGGCTGTATTGTTTCGATCTCGAGTTGCAAGGTGCAGGGTATGGAAATTTGGATTTTGCAATTGAATTTGTGGTTCAGATAGTGTTTAATTCCATTGTGCTTTTGTCTTCGTTTTTTTTTTTTTTTTTTGCATAGGATAGGGACTGATCTGGTAATCTTTTTTGGTTTGTTTGCGAGATGTCTTTTAAACACTCATCGATAGCAGCCCGCGCGTGTCTGGTGTCGTCTTTAAGCCGGTGGTTCTGTCTCCTCCACCCATTGAACCCACTGTTCCTTTGGGTCCCTCATCTATTCCCCCAACTGTAGCTCAGGAGGGGCCTTTCTATAGAGAGTCGCCTGAGGTGTCCACCCCTGCAACCTGAGCCTGTAAGACATTGTTGATGTTTCAGATGGCAATGGTGAAAACGTGGCAGAGGAGTGGGATCCCAAGAGAACACCGTGGTAGCCGTCTGCGGAAGAGGAAAAGCATGCCAAAGAGTTCTGTTAGTCATCGATCGAAGAAGTTGAAGACGATGGTCAATAGGGTTCCTCTGCAGTCCACATGTAAGTCTTTATTACTTGCTCTCTTCCATTTCATTGTTCTGAGTTGACCTTTAGTATTTATTTTCTGTAGCCTTCAACCCCCTCGAGGAGGTTCATGCTTCCTCCTGTCATCGTGATTGTGCAAAGCATTGCTCCTTTCGGATGGGTAAATGGTTTGATGAATATGGAGGTCTCAGAATTGTCCGCTTTCTTCAACCGCTCCATCTTTTGCAGTGCCATTATTGCGCTATGGATTCAAGATTGCGGGAGAACACAAAGGAAGCTGGACCATTAAAGGAGCAGTATGAAGTGTTGATGGCGGAGAAGCTTGTCCTAGAAGCTAAGGTGGCTGATTTGGAGTTGGACTATTGGCCTTACAATCTGAGCTAAGCACTGTGAGGACTGATGCTCAGAGGGTTATTGCGGAGGAAGAGAGGTGGAGTCTTTGGGCAATCAGGTGCGCGAGAAGGATGCCTAGTGAAGAGACACAAGATGCACTTGCAGAGAGGTCGGGGAAGTATGGAAGATTGATTGTTGAAGTCATTCCCCGTGTATGCAAGTCTTTCATCAATGGCCCTGAGGTTGGCGAGCTGTTGTCGAATGTCTGTAACTTGAACATAATTGATGCAGAGCGGGATTAATGTGTGCTTTAGCTGCGGACGGAATGATCAATCTAGAAGGCCGCAATATCCCGAAATACAGCTATTCGCCTTGATTCCGCACTAATGATCTTGCCAATGTTAACTCTGGATATCTTCACAAGCTTGCCTCCGACCCTGAAGCCTCTCCATCTGATCTTCTGCAGATTGCTCCTTAACTTCTCCAGGTATTTGATTGATCCTTGATAATCGTCGTGAACAATTTGAACAATCTTTATGTAACTTTTTAAACAATCTCTTTTTTGGTGGTCTGTGTGCCATGGAACCATTTGAACAATAACTCCATCTTACCTCCCTTTGTGTGGGGAGGTTATTATACATACTTTTGGTACCTGCAATTATAACTTACCTACCCTTAACTTCATCATGCGTAATGAGTCCGTCTTTGAGTGGTTTTTTGGCCGTTCCCTTTGTATTTGGGAGGCTCTTTTGCTTCGTGAATGTCTTAATGAGCGTCCTCTTGAACATTTACACGAAGTCTTTTCATTTATTTAGGCGCTTTTATTTTAGTTTTGATCAATCTTTTAAAATTTTGTGAAAGCTTTATTTTATTGCAAAAGTAATGGCAGGAGGACATTACATAGTAAAGTCCCTAGCTACTAGCTTCCTTTTTTGGGACTTACCCGGGTAGCTAATTCGGGCTTATCCCTTTTCTCTTTTTAGGGAGTTTACCTTTTGACAAAGGTCTCTATGGCCTCCGTCTTTCAACCTGAGCCTCTGAATTTGTTGCTTTTCTTGGCTCCTTTATTCCGTCTGCGTGTCCTTCGTCGAACGCTGATGTTCATTCGGACTACATCTCCATGGAGTGCTCTCTACCTTCGTTATCTGAAGGGCTCCGTCTGTTCCCGTGTACGTTTGTTCGTTTGGTAGTTGGATGATAATGTCGTTATCCCTACTTCGCTCTGGAATTTTATTTGTGTGGTTTGTTAATGCTACGATACCGAACTGTCGCATTGCTTCTCTTCCAAGGATTGCGTTATTTCCAGAGTTTGGTGTGAGGACTAGAAACGTAATTTTTTCGTCTTGTAGTTCGGGTATTCTCCGATTGTAACTTCTGTGCAAAGCTCCCCGATGGGCCACGTCCCTCTCCTGCAAATCCTACCAGTGGCCTATCGACTTGCGCAGCTTTTCTCTGACGCTCCTCGGTATTTGGAGAAGTACTTTTCATAGAGAATATCACATTCACTGCCACCGTCTATCTGGACGTTCCTCATTTTCAAACCCGCGATATTTGCTTCAATCACAATTGGTTCACTGGAAGGGATGATGTCCTCCAGTGGTGAGAATGGTAAAGTTGTTCCTGCGCGGAGTCCCTATATACTTCGGACCGTATGGTGAGGATTTTGTGTCGGTGGTGTTTTTTCAGCTTTGTCCGTTCGCTTTTAATTCTAGTTGCTTGGCGAATTCCTTTGACAAGGTGGTCCAGCTTTTCGGACAGTACAGCTTCTTCTATGGCTCTCTTTAATTCCTACAGTTGGTCGTATCGTGTCCATGGTCTCTATGATATTCACAGTATTCTCCATGTTTTTCTTTTTGTTACGAGTTTGGTTGGGGTCGGGAAGGTTGCAGCGATTCGCTCCATAGGAGAATTTGCTTCGGGGTCTTGGTGACATTAGATAAGATATCGCTCGCTATCTATCTCTTTTCCACCCCATTGGTTTCGTTCTCGTCCGTATCAAGAAAATCTTCCATTCCCTCCGTATTCCTTTCGCTTTCTTCTTCCCGAAGAGAAGTCCCTCTTGTTGTTTCCCTGGCATCCAACCAGATGTGGGCTTTGCCTATTAACCCGTCAAGTTTCGGGTAGATCAGTGCTCAAATTTCGTGAGCTCTACTGTACGCAGTACATGTATGAGTCCCGAAATCCTTTGGCTCTCCGCGAGTCCTCGTACTTGCTGTGTTTCATTGGTGTACCTTACGATGAAATCTCTTGTTTTTTCATTCTCTCTTGTTTGATTTTGTGCACAGTAATGTGGGTCTTCTGGCTTTTCCTGCATACTGAACTGTGACTTGAATTTATTCTTGAGTGTTTCGAAATTATCTATGCTAGTTCTTGGTAGCCCATCAATCCATTCTCAAAGTCATCGGGGTCAATTTTCATCGTAATACCCTAAATGCTGTAGTATTTCATCTTTTGCTGGCAGGGGTAGCTTTGTATGGCCAGAAAGAACGGACTTTCCGGGTTGACCAGGTGAGGGAGATCTACTGGCTCTGTGTCTTCATGTTCGTAGGGGACATAATCCTGACGAATCACGTTCCCCTCTGGCCCGGGGAAATCCTGTTGGTTTCCCCTTGACCTTTCATCATTCTGTCGTGTTTCGGAGATACCTCCTGACCTTGTTGGCCATAGGTGAGTGCCTGTAGGGTTATTCCCGGAATGTTCCTTCTCTTTGAGTTATTGATTCGGTCTTTCTCCTACTTGTGTTTCCATTCTCCTTTGTGGGGCCGTATTTTCCTGAGGCCGCCGCCCCTGTTGAGGGTTGTTCCTACAGTAACCCTCCTCGGGGGAGGTTCCGCTTCGATGTACTCGTCAACCAAATGTGAGTCGTATTCATCTCCAGATTTCTGTGACGTCACAGATCTAACTATACCGTCCTCAAGCGGTTCATAATGTACTCAGGACCCATAATTAGCCCGTACGTTGCGTCATTTATTTCATGTTCTCTGATGTTGATGCCCAATTGTTTCCTTCTAGGGGAATCTGTGTTCTTTGGCTTATGAGTGTAAGTTTGGCCTGTTCTGCTCCGGTTGCGCCTTTGGAGGGGAGTTGCCATGAACCCGTTTGTTTTGTGGAGGGGTTACCGTGGGTCGGTTCAGGTCTTGTTCTAGAGGGTTATCGCTCGCCGCCCTCCTGAGTTTTGCCCCTGCGGGGACGTTGGGAACTCTGAATGGTTCGGGCCTTGTAGCATAGGCCTTTCTAGCTTCGAATCCCGCAATGTCACTGTGGACCCGCTTGGCCCAGGCAGGGCTCTTCCGGTGTATGCTCTTCTGAACAGGAC
>NW_025215772.1:0-5000 GCF_010389155.1 Erigeron canadensis | reverse complement strand
TGATCGGGGTACTAGCATACGTTATTCGGGGTGTCTAGTGTGCGATCGTATAGGGTTTTGCTTTAAACCCTAAGCATTAATAATAATATTATTATTATCTTTATTGGAGCTTGCATAAGGTACACGACTCAATTCTAGTCTTTGTTAATTAATTTGATTGCATATATGTTTCGATTTCTTCGTTGCGCGTACTCGTGATTATGTTTGTTTAGGTGTTCATATTCTAACATATATAACTCAACCTAGACACACCAGATACCAGTTTTGCTATATCTTCACCAAACTCTGTCTCTATGTTGTACAAGCTTCACCTGTATCATCAACTACATCATGTAGTATGCCAGAAATGACTGTATCAATAGCCTGTGGTAAAATTGGGAGTTAAACACTTTGATTAGTTTTACAGTTAACCATTTGAGTAAGATAACTTCTACAAAGAAACCAAAAAGATATATCAGTTGTTTACATGTGTTAAGGCACTGATACATGCTTCATAGTAGAAAATACATAAACCGAAAAAATATCAGTTGTTTACCAACAAGGATTTGGCCTGGTGATCTTAAGGTCCCAAGTTCGATCCCCGCTTGGCACAAAAAACTTCTTTAAGGTACCCGTTACAATGAAGCCTAAGACCAATGTGAAGTTCTAAAGACTCGGGTTTGATCCTTCGGGTTGCCCAGATCATGTGGGGATTAGGATGGAGGTATTGTACCGGCATCATATATATCGGATTGACCTGCACAAAAAAAGTCACACCACCAATCTACGAAAGGAAAGATGGAACTATCAATGACAATTAACATGATCATTAGTAATGAGTAGAGGTGGACATTTTAAACCCATTTACTTAAAACTTTTTATTTAGTTTGTGCGTTATCGCTAATAAAACAACATAGTTTGTAAACATCTTAGCCTCTAGAAACATAGGTCATGGGAAGGTATGCCTACATCTAAACATCTCCCATAGTGAGCAGTTTCTTTCTTTCTTTTGTTATCGGTAATAGGCGGATAAAAAATAATTTTAGTTTTAAGGTAAATATATGAAGGGAAAATGATATATGATGTTAACATCATCTTTGTTAAATGATGTTCCATCACATACTACTAACATTAATTTTTACACATATTAAAAGCCCCCCATGAATTTTATGGTTTGTGAGAGCACATTATCTAACAAAAATGATGTAACATCATCTAATTATCCCTTATGAAATGGATCAAAAGTCACTCGAAGAGATTTCTTAATGCACGATAAAACCAACTAAATAACTTAATACACATGAAATGCGCTGTTTACTTTTATACTAATAGAATTAAAAATTAGGTAAATAAAATATCTACTTTAATGTAAAATATAAAATATACACATATGCCCATGTATTATAATATTATAAAATAAAAATCTCTAGAATTTCAATATTAAACTTAAATTTTCAATATGATTTTAAGTACTTCTTCAAAATGTCTCTCGTATCTATTCTATATTTACCTAAAATAACTATAATACTCGGTCTCTCATCAAATCTCATCTAATTATTTTTTTTTCTTCTCTATAAATCATTATTCTTCCAATTCATTCAAAAATTTTTATGACAAAAACCGTCAATCCATCCATCGTAATAAATCATTTTACTATTATATTCTATGATATAAAGGGATAAAGTCATAAAGGGAGGATGTATATTCATGGGAGACTAGTGGTAGCAGTAGTAAGATGATGACAATGTTGTTTGGTCGCGTGAGAAACAATTATAACTATAATTATAATAATATAACTGCTGCTGTTGCTCGAAAGAGGAAGAAGAAGAAATATGTGTGTATGATGGACCTCCCGAATGTAATTGGTGGTGTAGCTGGTGGTGTTCATGGTGGGGCGGGGGCAGGCGCAGTTTCTCTGCAATTACTCAAGTCGCTGTTACTGCGGTCGCAATTGCATCAGGAGCTTGTCTTCTACCAAGCTTGATTTTTTTTACCCTAAATTCGTCCACCAACAGCCACCTGCTGCTGCTACGGATGATAATGGTATATTTATCAATTCTTTAAATTTAGTATTTCTTCATTAGGTGAGTTTGAAAATGGGGTCTCTGTTGGATATGATTATCGTCTAGCTATTATTATTTTAGGATCAATAACTGATAGCTGGGACTTGTATCCTATATCACTCTATTTGTTAGTGAAATGAAATGAAGCTCTTTTGGTTTAGACAAAGAGTAAAAAATAACTAATTGGAGGAGAATGACAAATCATCATCATCATCATGCTGCTTTGTCAATAAATGTGTAGTTTACAGTTTTTTATAAAAAACAGTATAGTAAGATGAGATTCCTAGTGTACAGTTAGTTAACAAGGATCATCCATCACTGGGAATCTTTCCTTATATGTAAGAGATTTGGGGCCAACTATTTTGTCATCAGAAGATCTAGTATATGCTTCACATGGGTACTAATTCCATCTGCATGCAGCTTCTTCAATACTGGATGGAGTGGATGTTACTGGATACCCTGTATTTAATGACCCAAAGGTAATATCATCTCCTGAGTGGCTTTTACACTCTATCATCATTCATAATTATGTGCTCTCGTAATGCCTAAGTCTCTCAACCCAGGTGCACAAGGCAATTGCATTTGCAAGGAAAGCTCATCATGGCCAGCTTCGCAAAACAGGAGACCCATATCTAACCCACTGTATCAATACTGCAAAATTTTAGCTGTGCTAGTTCCCGCATCCGGCAAAAAGGTAACCAATTATTCTTTCCCACAATCTGTAAAACAGATTTTAAATTGTAAGTTCATTTCAGTTGCTTATATTACTGAGAAAAATAGCTAAGCTTGCCATGGGAGATGCTTGCAAATTAGAATTTTTGTAGGTAACGAACAAACAAACGTAATATCAATCTACTACTAGGAAAAATGTTGGGCTTGCACTTTTATCTTAGAAAGTACAACAGTATCTTTCACAAATTTTAAATGTGGTCTGGTTGTTTTTTTTTTCTTTCATCCTTTGATAGCTCTTATCGCTTCCGTTGATGAGTATGGATGTCCCATCAATCTTAATGTGAAGGTTGTAAAACTCGCTAAGCAGTACTCAAGTGGTTGGAAACCTTTTAGCGAATTGCCTAGGCCGTGAGTACTGGGAATTGGAATCTTTTAAATAAATTCAAACGTTATAAATATGTTCATAGGACCATAATTGTTCTAGTATGTCAAACAGATCTCTTTTTTTTAGCGGCAAATTGGGTTAGCGGCATCGCCTATTCATGAAAAAGAAGTACTGCTGACTATACATTATTCACAAAAAGCCTTCGATGACTTATCCTGTTATTTTTCAGGAATACTGATCTTTGCCCGACTATTGGGCATGTAATCCAGGTTTTGGCCAAATATCCAGGTTTGCTCGGGTACTCCATGGTTTGCTTGAGTTTTAGAACAAACTGATTTTGAGGCTGAGTGGGCCCAACTCGCCTCGGTCGTTGACCAAGTAGCAAGTAACGTTGAGTACCAGCCAAGTAGGCGATTTTACAACACTTATTGTATCACGAAAGAAGATATATATGTTTATTTTGATGTAGTAGTATCGGCATCGTGCTGCTAGCTGACCACTGTTTCTGGAGGTCTTATTAAACCACATATAACAATAAAAAGAGTAATGAGGGAACTTAGCCCCGGTACCACAGTTGGATACCCATTTACTCACCCCTTTGAGCCATATGATGCCGGTACAATACCTCCATCCTAATCCCCACATGATCTGGGCAACCCGAAAGGATCAAACCCGAGTCTTTAGAACTTCACATGTGGTCCTAGGCTTCATTGGTAACGGTTACCTTAAAGAAGTTTTTGTGCCAAGCGGGGATCGAACTTGGGACCTTAAGATCACCAAGGCCAAATCCTTGTTGTAAACAACTGATGTTTTTCGGTTTTGTATTTTCTACTATGAAGCATGTATCAGTGCCCTTAACACATGTAAACAACTGATATATCTTTTTTTCGTTGTAGAAGTTATACTCAAATGGTTAACTGTAAAACTAATCAAAGTGTTAACTCCCAATTTTACCAAGGCTATTGATACAGTCATTTCTGGCATACTACATGATGTAGTTGATGATACAGGTGAAAGCTTGTACAACATAGAGACAGAGTTTGGTGAAGATATAGCAAAACTGGTATCTGGTGGTCCAGGTTGAGTTATATTAATCAGGTACGATCAAGTAAAAATAGTATGTATTTTCTACAACGAAGATGTGTCAGTGCATCTTTATATCCACTGCGGTCAATGATGGTCTTCCTGCATAACTGGTGAAATTCACGTTGATTATGATATAATGCCATATGCCTTGCAGTTGCTACGAAGACACCGTAGGTAAATGTGAATCAGGCCACCCTTGGTTATGAAGAGGTATGTGGATTTGGAGCTAGAATGTAATGAATTGCTAAGGCTGCATCAAAACATAAAATGTGGTAATAAACTCTGAACCTGTGTGCTGCCAAAACATGTGATATAGGAATTAAGTATAATGCTGTGTAGATAGAGTGATATGAAAAACTCTATAAGAATGGCAACTAAAAGCTATTGATGTAGAGGGATTGAACTCTTCCTATTACTTATTATTTTACTACAACAAAGCTATTTGACCTGAACACTTTTATGTGTGATGAACTTGAGGTTTTATTACTCGTTTTGGGAGGTAAGTTGTTTAAGGGTTGCTATGCACACTTGTTCGGCAAAGTATTAACGTCTCTTTCATGAGAGGTGTGACATCTCAATTTCTAGATTACAGGATTGGGAAAAGGAAACTAGGAAAATACATAAGGGAAAACTATATCAACTAGATAAACTGGGAAATCAGATCAACCAAGTATTATCTCGGACATTTAGAGTAAGAACATGAATTACGAGAATAAAATGCATGCGAACTAACAAAAGTTTAAGCAGTGTATGACAAAAAGAAACCGTAAATATTCAATGGTGGTTCAAGTATGCTTTTAATTTAACGTGCTTCT
>NW_025215771.1:0-18008 GCF_010389155.1 Erigeron canadensis | reverse complement strand
TCACACAAAGTTTCTTTGCTCTCACACACAGCTTAGTCTGTGAGAAGTCAGTGGGGCTGCTCTTTAAGCGAAAGCTTTTTGATTGTTGTTTGTCATTTCAAAGGGTTGTTAGATATTTGTAGGTTATCTTATTCCGCAACAACCGTGTAATTTGGTATAGATTTTTTTATCTTAAAGGATTACATTTGAAAACCACAATCTGCGTTCAAGAATGTTTATTTATGCTTTACTGTTTTATTGATTCATATTATCTACATTGCTTATATTAATATTGAGTCGTTAAATTATTTTCAAAAGTTAGTTAAGGAAAAAGAAAAGTTGTATTCACCCCCTCTACAACTGTGTGTTCATTATACTTTGGTATATTGATACACTCTGGGACATAATATCATCAAATAACTTTCACTTGGTTACGATTTTGCAAAAAAGGTTATCTTGTCACTGAATTTTTGGGTTCTCATATTTTCATTAAATAACTTTCACATGGTTACGATTTAATTTTTTCATGTAGACAGCGTATCTCGCGGCAACGCGCGGTTACTATATAACTAGTTATTTCTAAATATATTACCAGTATTATGTCATAACAACAGCACATGATTGAGACAAACTAGAGTTGACCATAAAACCTCCATGGCATCTTCCTCACTTCATCCATCGATAAAATAAAAAAATACTTCCACATTAAAACTGCAGGCTCAAATCTCCCCCTTTTTGTGAACCTTCCAATTTCCACACTACAAATCACAAATCTAACCTATATCTGTCTTTTTCTTTATTTTTTTTTACTTTTTCCCTTTCTAAAAAAATTACAAACTTTGACTAGTCAACTTCCCATCCTTCCATCTTTCTCTAAACATTTCCTTTTTAAGCTCTCAAGATCCAGATTTCCCACCTCAAAAAAATCTCTCTTTACTACAAATCCTTTAATGGGTAATCATTATCAATATATACACACATATATATAATTAAATTTCCATCCTTTTTTGCAAAATCCCATCTGGGAATTTGTAAATTTATCAGTTTCAAGAAATGGCACCAAATTCTGTGTTGTCACAATAGACAACAAAACCAGCAATATCTCTTAGTTGAAGTCAATAACAACAACAGCAATAATGATGATGACACAGAATCATCTGGTTTCTTGAAAAACAAAAAACAGCAAGTACTAAACAGTTTTCATGGTTACTTTTACTAAAAGCACAAAGATCCTGTCTTTCTTTCCATGGTTAACATGGGTTGTTCCAAACATTTGTTTCTGTAAGAAAGCGCATTGCTTTATCAGATTCAAACAAAGATGAAGTCAAATATAAAGAAAAGATTATGTATAGATTCATAAGAGCATTTCTTGCTATATCTATAGTTGCTTTGGATTGAAGTCATTGCTTATTTCCAAAACTGGGATTTGGATTTGGGATATGTTTCTAATGAAGCTATGGGACTTGTACACGTGGCATATTTTGGTTGGATATCATTTAGAGCTGAATATATTGCTCCATCTATCACTATGTTGTCACAGTTTTGTGTTTTGCTTTTCTTGATTCAATCTCTTGATAGATTCATACTTGGGATTGGTTTCTTTGGATCAAATTCAAGAAAATTAAACCAATGATTGATTTTAATGATGATAAGTCTTATGATGTTGAAGATCCTGAAAGTTTTCCAATGGTTCTTGTTCAGATCCCTGTGCAATGAAAGAGAGGTACTAAAAAAATATCAAGAAAGTAGGCTAAATTTTACAAAAAAAATATCAAGTTTTGAATTTATGAATCTTTTTAATTTATTATAGGTTTTGTGTGCTGAAGGTGTATCAGCAATCTATTGCATCTGCTTGCCAATTGGATTGGCCAAAAGACAGGATTTTGATTCAAGTTTTGGATGATTCAAGTGATGAGCTTCTGCAGATTTTGATAAGAAATGAAGTGAATTTATGGAAAGAAAAAGGAGTGAATATAATCTATAGACATAGATTTGTTAGAACAGGATATAAAGCTGGAAATCTACATTCAGCAATGTCTTGTGAATATGTCAAAAACTATGAATTTGTTGCCATTTTGGATGCAGATTTTCAGCCTAATCCTGATTTCCTTATACTGACAGTTCCTCACTTTAAGGTAACCAACTTATTAGATTGTCTCTCACCAATAATTGTTCATGGGTATGCTAACTTGCTATATTTAGCAATTCTTTCACTTTTTTGTTTTCCATTATTTGGTGATTAAGCAAAACTATATGATGTTTACTTCTTTGTCTAGTAACTTAAAAAAACTATTTTTAATACAACCTTTACGGTGCGTTTGTATTATAAGTTCCAAATACCTAAGATTGAAGTATCATCTAAATTGGTGCTGGAGTATACATTAGTGTTTAGTCATTCGGAATCGATTCATTAAAACTATATCTGTTAGTGGCTTGAGCCACTAAATAAGTTCTTGCAGTCGGGTGTGATAAGGCCATCCTTTTTAGTTCGGATTGTTAAAACCCTCTCTGTGATTGGTTTGTGTCACTGAAATAGACTCTTTGCAGCATTATTTCGTCAGGGCCACTCTTGAAAATGATTAAAGATTTTTACTTGTAATAGACTAATAGTATGTAATTTTTGGGTGATTTCAGGGAAAACCTGACTTGGGTCTTGTTCAAGCTAGGTGGTCATTTGTAAACAAGGATGAAAATTTACTTACAAGGCTGCAGAAATAAACTTGTGCTTCCATTTTGAAGTCGAGCAACAAGTGAACGGGTACTATCTAAACTTTTTCGGGTTCAATGGCACAGCTGGTGTTTGGAGGATCAAAGCTTTGGAAGAGTCAGGTGGTTGGCTTGAAAGAACAACAGTTGAAGATATGGACATTGCTGTTAGAGCACATTTGAATGGATGGAAGTTTATTTACTTAATGATGTCAAAGTTCTTTGCGAATTGCCCGAGTCTTATGAAGCTTATAAGAAACAACAACATCGATGGCATTCGGGTCCTATGCAACTCTTTCGTCTCTGCCTCCCTGCAATTCTTGCATCCAAGGTTCGTTAGATTCTTCTTTCAAAATCTTGAAGTTAATAAGCTTTATATAGAGGTAGTAATTTTGATTAGTTTCCTGTAAACTGGTCAGTCCAGGTTATGTTTTTTATCTGTTAACGGGTCAAACAGGTAAAACTAAAAAAAGTTAGTTCACAGGAGAATGGGTCAAATGGGTCGAATCACACCTGCTAGCACTGATCTGAATTTGATTATGAAAGAATTGTCGTTAAGATTAAATATCGGATCGTTTTGCAGATATCAAAGTGGAAAAAAGCAAACTTGATCCTCTTGTTCTTTCTTCTGCGGAAAATGATTCTACCCTTTTACTCGTTCACTCTATTCTGTGTGATTCTACCATTAACAATGTTCATACCTGAAGCCGAATTGCCAATCTGGGTCATCTGTTACGTCCCTGTTACCATGTCAATCTTGAACATTCTACCAGCCCCAAAGTCATTCCCATTCCTGATGCCATACTTGCTCTTTGAAAACACAATGTCAGTAACAAATTTAACGCAATGGTCTCGGGCCTCTTCCAGCTTGGAAGTGCATATGAGTGGGTAGTCACCAAGAAACTGGGAGGTCATCAGAATCTGATCTGTTAGCATTTGCAGAACGAGAATCTAAGAGTTTCAGTGAAGAGAAGATCCAGAGACGGTTATCAGAATCAGGACTTGAAATGCTCGGGAAATTGAAGGAACAGGAGACTCCAGTTGTTGCAAAGAAGAACAGAATATACAGGAAAGAACTTGCACTTGCTTTCCTACTGCTTACTGCTGCCACAAGAAGTCTTTATCAGCTCATGGTATCCATTCTATTTCTTACTCTTTCAAGGTTTGTCGTTTCTTGCTGTCGGGTAGACTTAATTGGTGAGCAAGTAAACTGAAAACACATCTTTTCAATCTTAAAAACTGTTAGAAGATGAACATTGAAATGAAAATGGCTGGTTCCTGGATCAAATGTCGGTACATACTGATTCAATAAGGAGAGTGTTTCGTTGGATATAGAAGGATACTCGATATGATATCAGAGTTGATTTTTTGTTTTGTTCTATTGTTGTATAAGTTATTACAAGTGTTACTATTTCTTCAATCGTTGTTTAGTTAGTAGGAGAGTCGATACTTACTCAAAGCAGTCGTTATATAAAGATTCAATTTGTGCAAATCTTGAGTTGCACATAATATATTTTTCCTTTTTATTGATTTTTAGGTTAGCATCATGATGTCACTTTAACTTTTAAGTTCTTTTTTTGTGTTTGTAAATTTCAGCAAGTGTTTCGATCTTAAAGAATAATTGTTCAGGAGGATCAGGACATCGCATGACTGTATGAAGTTGTAACTTTTTTCTGAAAACGGCCGAAATTAATTTCATCAAATTAAGTGAATGAATACGAGTAGTATGAACCCGAAGATTAATGTACGACACTGATTGAGTATTAGCTGAAAACAACCAAAACAGAACACATATACTGTAGATACAAACACAATAATAATAACTTTCTTATATCGACCCACTAGCCAGGTCTAAACAAGATGAATATTGACCAAGCCGAGAACCACTGCTATACTTTAGTTGAACCAAAGTTAAGACCTTGGGGAAATCTATCAGGGTTCGATAATAATTCTTATATTTGTAGGAGTGGATTATATATTTGAACCATCTGCCCACTGGATATCACTTAACTTGACTCGCCGTAAAAAAAAAAATGATGAAAGTACTAATCCATGTATGGAAGTATGGAACTAAGAGAAGACATGTATTCCAAGATGTGATGTGATATTAGCAAGAGATGCAATACCCAGGTACATGAAAATGTAAACCGTAAAGTCTTCTCCGTTTGTTGTTTATACAATAACTTATAAGTCAAGGATACTCGGTAGGTTGCTAATGAAAGACTCATATTTGCGAATGACATGAACAAGAAAAACCTTCCCTGTTTATTATTTATATAATAACTTTTTGATAAAGTATCACAAACTTTTATGTGTAGTAGAATGTGGATGTTTGTTTGAATCAGAAGTGCAATGATATATGCGGCCTTAAAATCTGACCTTATCAATCATCATATGCTTAACACATGAAATATGAAATATGTTTTCTTTCGTAGTATGTCTTTGATTTTTACCGATGGTCTAATGTCTTAATGTCTATCTTTACACATAAGATAGGTACTATCTAGCAGTGACAACGGGGTGGTGAAAAATAACAAAACATGAACAAATTAAAATAATAAACTCTTTGTAGTAGAAGAAGTCATATCAAACTACATTGACAACAAATTAAATTAAAAGAAAAGAAAAATAACAATAACAACAATTCAATATCAAATAATAAACAAACATAAACAAAATTCAAAAATAAAATTAAAGTGATATAAAACGGTATTTTATTTTTTTAGAAGTTTATTTAACTTGATTTATTTATTAAAGATAGGAAAAAAAGAAATGATATGAATGAGAAGACTAATAAATACTTAGGTTTTATATAATAATTTATTGAGAGAGTTTTAAGGATATTTGTTTTGTTAAAAAAAGATTTATCATAGAGTTTAAATATAATTATTTATTAATAAACAAATAAAAATATAAAAGATCTAGAAAAAGGAGAAAGCTCTAGCGTATGATGTGTAATTTCGAGTTAAACTTTATAACACGAATCACCTAGCGACCGACTACCACACACTTGCGGGCAGTGGACCCGTTCGTATACAATATAGTTAACTTGGTAAATCTGAGATCAAACACAAGGACTATTGTTACAGAAGTTGTTAAATAATGAAATTCAAAGTAAAAGGGGGGTTGTGACCGTGTTGTCTCTCTGCTTTTGAAAGTCAGTTAGCAGAAATGAAATGAAGTTAGTAATTCGAGGAATTAATCGAAAAGGGTTTTTGTTTAAACAGAAGCTTAAGAGTCATCTACCTCAAATCCACTCGACAAGGTTCAGGTTGTACTTTAATTAAGCTCAATTCAATTCAGTTGACGTTGATAATCGTGGCCAAATAAAGACACAAACTGGTACCACCAATGTTTGTAAAATCATTTATATACCTAATTAATTAGTTCCTTTGTAAAAGCGGTACCACTAATGCTTAAAACAAATTATCTAACCAACTAGTTTGTTGACTATCCAATTAACAATTGTATCTATGTGACGACAACGTGGTACCGCCAACCGTTAATTACCACGTTGAAAAATTGATTCCTTTTATAAATGGCATTCACTATCATACCATAACTAACGACAATTGATTATCCATACTTCTATATCTATATCTATACTCTATTACAGTATAAACAAACTATTCTCCTCTCTTTTTCAACTTTCTACCTTTAAAATACCCAAAATACCCCTAATTTTTCAACATTCTTAACTCACACACTAAATCTACCCAATATACCCTAAAACATTTTCCAACCATATTTATCCAATCTATCTCCTTTATTCCATTAATTTAAATATTTCCACCTAATATCTCTATAATATCTTAATAAAAATTTACAAAAGATACATCTTTTTACCAAAAAATAACCATACTACCACATTTCATCAATTACTTTAGATTAATAACCACATCTACACCACCGCGACCGTCACCACCCATTGCCACCACCGCTACCACATTGCGCGAGTATCCATCTCGTAGATAAACAATTGAAATAGTGTATATATTCAACTAGTATCACTAGCGAAGAACATATATATCACCAACAAATTATAATCGATAAAGAATCAATTCATCAAAATCTCAACACAACGATAATTGAAATCAACATTGCAATTAATAAACTAGTGCAACCGTCACATTATGTCTCATTTCAATTGGTAGATGATTAAACGATTAGCTACGCATAATGCAAAGATAAAACAATCGACAATAATTGAAGTCATATTGTACCGAATGAAAAAATCAATCCAACTGAATGCTAGAATCATAAATGGAATGATGAGATGAACCAAACGAGAATTTGATCTTCAAAGATGTTGAATGTGATAAAATATGCCTTCATATTAACATTTGTAACGGGAGTTAGGCTTTGAAACTTTAATTTTCTTCATCTTAACATCCTTGCAATTCATCCGAAAGTATCCACAAGCACATCTTATACCATATTTAGCCATTTTCTTCCATAAAACCTGTTATGGATCTGAAACTACTCGTACATACCATAAAACATCAAAATAGAGGTACAAATGACTATAATACATAACATAAATGACCTAAATTAATGTGGAAAATATGGATATATTTAGTTACATGATGTAATTAGGAAAAAGTTTTAAGCCTAGAAAAAGCTTCAAGGGGTGCCAAAGTGTACCTCTAACATTTATTTTAGTTATAGTATAGATAAATTTGTATATATCGAAGAAAACGAAAATAATGATTGATTGAGAAGGTTTTTCTTAATAGTCTTTCATTTTAAACCCTAAAGTATTGGTATAACATAAAATATTACTCTTATATTATTTTGTATTAATTTTATTTAAACTTTAAATATGTTATTTTAAACTTTGAAATTAGTTTTATCTAACATTAATCTATTATATTATATACTCTAATAATTATGATGGAAGTGAACAGTGATGAGCCATATCTGACCCATTACTATTTCAATCTTGTCATTTTTGTTTGGATCACAATTTTCTTGGGCATATTTTGAATTCGATCCATGTTCCATGCTTTTTTTAAAAAAAATCTTTTCGCAAATACTATATGTATTATATATGACAAACTTTTAAATATTGTTAGGCAACCTCTTTTCTTTAATATGTATTCGGTATGTAAACTTAGGGGTGGGTTATTTTGAGAACCATAAAAAAAGAACGCGAGAACCAATCCTGGCCATTGATTTTGATCTTGATGATATTTAATTTCTCTTTCCTCATTTTCACCCAATTCATTCAAATGGTTTATCTCACAAACTGTACATCGTTAAACGAAAAAAAAAGCATGGGTAGTCTTAAAATTTCGTGCTCTTTCATTAGAGATGCGACTTGATATACTTTTGACAAACTTTTAAATTTTGATTTTTTTTAAAAATTTTTTTTTTAGCGATAATCCTACACATGATCCTACACATGTGTAGGACGTCCTACACATGTGCATGACATGTGTAGGGTATACATTATACACATCCTACACATGTGCAGGTAAAAAAAAAAATTCGAAAAAAAAAAATAATTTTGAAATTTAAAAGTTTGTCAAAAGTATATCAAGTCGCATCTCTAATGAAAGAGGACGAAATTTTAAGACTACCCATGGTTTTTTTTTCGTCTAACGATGCACGGTTTGTGAGATAAAACGTTTTGAAAAATTTGGATGAAAGTGATGAGAAAGAAAAAAAGAGATGAGATGTATGACCCAGATTGGTTCTCGCGTTCTTTTTTTTTTGATGGTTCTCAAAATAACTTTTCTCTGTAAACTTATAACCATTTTTGTATATAACTTTTAGACTTATAAATAGCATAAGGAAATTGCATTAATAACAAATGCAAACATGGTAGTTAAAGATCTCATAAACTTCTAATTAATTAGTTAATGTAAATGACGACATAATTCCAATTGTATTTTAAAATGGGAATATCTAAAACCCGATAACTTTGGGCAATTGGGCCGCATTCGGGTCCTCAATTATCTGTAGAGAAACCCATTACCCCACTATTATTATTAAACGGGTCTGGTATTACTTAAAACTTGATCCATATCTGACCCGTGGCCATGCTCATTGCTAGTTACCCGAAAAGATACCAGACAAATTATAAAATGAAGTTTTCAGTTAAGAAAGTCTTTCGGATGTCGTGTTGAAACAAACGAAGTTCACTTAAATAAGTGCTTCTTTTTTATCCAAACAAAACACCCCTTTTAACTGAATTGAGTAATAATTATTCAGACCAAGCGCCGTTTAACTACTGAGAGGGCTGCCTGCCGGCATATAGCCAATTTCTAACGTCTCAAGGTGTTTGTTCAGCTCTCATTATGCCTGTAGTATTATATGCACACACGGTGTTTGATGAAATTCCTAAATGAATTTTTTACATTTTCTTTCTCTGTGTGTGATTTTGGTTGAATTTGTTTTTAGATAATTTGGAAGTTTGAAGCATTAGTTTGTTAGTTAGCAATTAGGCCTTGTTGGTTAATTAAGTTGCTTTCCTTCTTTATGCACCGACCGAATTCAAATTCCATTTCTAACAGATGCCAGCGAATCCATGAACCAAATGGTCCCGAAGTTTGAACAACTCGTTAGTCATGACTTTTGTTTGTTAAATAAAGTTGCTTTCTGTTTATGCTTTTTCCAATAGATACCCCTATGATTATGAGCCATAAAGGTTAGGAACCATGTGATGATGCTAACCTATTTCCGTAGACTAGCCAAAAAGACATCACGAATGCGACAAAGTTTACTACCTTGTTACACTTTAGTTTCCCTGTTATTTGTCGGTGGGGAAGGGATAAAAAATGTTTGGTTCAATAACCGCTTGTATTGAAGTTATTGGAATATCAAATTCGAGAGTCACTAATCTTTTTTCCTTAATTTATTTGTCTGATAAGATATTTACATATCCATGCAGTTAGAGCTATACATACAAAATGATGGTACTGTCATGCTCAACAGCACATTCTTTGATTAGATTCGTGTTACATTCTTCTGCTGTTACTGTAAGTTCAGCCCCATGTAGCAGCAACAGTACCAGTTTCAGTCAAATGACTAGTCGTCCAATCATTCGACAAAGAATGTGCAAATTTTATGCAATTGCGGGTAAGTCATATCAAAAAATTTGTGCAGTAAGTCCACGCAGAACTTCTTCCACCCAACCAGGAAATTGGGAAGATCCCGATAGCAGTGATAGTGAAATGGAGGATGAGTTGGAAGGGGAAGAAATAATCTGGACTTTGAAAGTGATTGGGAGGAAGAGACCAATGCTTTGCAGGCCTCAAAAATATTGAGAAGCTCTCCACGAGCCAGATTGAGGAAAATCTTATCAAAGGTCTTTCTGTTATAGACTATCCCTGTGTTTCTGTTTTCATTCACTATTATGGTATTACAGTCTAATTCTTAACCCATGCCTTTGATTTTGAGGGCTTTATACTATCCCATATCATGATTATTATTGTTTTTATATATATAGAGGTGAAGAACTTTTGACACCCGAAGAACTAGCAATATTCAACAAAATGACTCCCTGATATAGACAAATATAACTGTACGTTTCAAGAGTATGAAGTTCCTGTTAGTCTATAAGAAAAAGAATATATTCTCAATAACGTAAAAAAATTATTAGAAAAGTGTTTTGTTCTTAGTGGCTTTGAGCATTGAATTTGATCTTCTAAGATTTCATAACGCAGGAGAAGTGGAACCCCTTACATACCTGGCCTTAGCAGGGCAGATAAAGTTCATGGACAACCTTCTAGAAATGGATTTGATATTGATGCAGTTGATGTGGTAACTTACTAAGGCTTGCAATACCTTTTAAAAAATGTGCAACTCTCCTATAGGGTGAAATTGATGGGTTGGGGGAGATTGGGTAAATGCCTAAATGGTTAAGATAGTGCTGGTCAAAGCGAGTGTTTTTGACCTACCAACACTTTTTTTTGGCCAAACTAGGTAGCCGATTCTCTTTGGGAGCCGACTAATCCCAGGGTGACCAGCCTGACCACCTGCTTTGTGGGTAGTCTGGAGTTGTTGAAGTCTGTAGCCACAATGGGGGTTTATTCTTTTGTTCTAGGATTGAACTTGAGATCTCCAGGTATTTTCACCCATTGGAGACCAAGCTTTTACCACTAGGGAGTAGTATACACTTGAGTATGCTTGGGTTGGTTTAAACTACTTGATTTTTTGCTTTATGCAAGTTCTAAAATTACAATTAACAATAAAAGATAACCGGGCTGACCTATTTCTTCTATGGTTAAATTAATTGATGATGTAGGATGGCCAGACTGCTCTTCACAAAGCAGTTATAGGTAAAAAGGAGGCAGTCATTAGTCATCTTTTAAGAAAAGGTGCAAGTCCTCACGTTCAAGATCAGGTTGGACATTTCTCTTCAATATCATAATCATTTTTTCCCGTTTTAAGTTTTCAGAGTTACTAAGTGTCATCATGACAGGATGGTGCCACTCCACTTCATTATGCAGTTCAAGTGAGTGCCATGCAAACCGTGAAGTTGCTGATCAAAAGCAAAGTTGATGTGAATGTTGCTGATAATGTAACTATTGATTTATTTCCCATTAACTCTTTACTTCAATTTAGTATATCCATGTTTTGAATATGTTCTGACAGGAAGGATGGACCCCTTGCATATAGCTATGCAAAGTAGAAACAGAGACATTGCGAAAGTTCTGCTTGTGAATGGCGCTGACAAGACTAGAAGAAATGAGGTCAGCCACTATAGTACCATTGTGCTAGTATCGTCATCACACACCCTAATATAACTGCAAGAAACAAAAGTGATACATTTTAAAGAAGCAAATTTGACGCATTTACTTATAAAAATCGACATGTTATCCTATATATCTAATGGGTCAATGGGTTAGTTAAACAATAAGTTTAGATATAACGGCTCAAACATCATTGTAAGTGGATTTGAGTGCACAAGACCTCTTAAATCAGATCATAAGAATAGATTATTGTTGTATACATGAGGTTCAGGGAATGCTCTAATATACTCCACATGTTTATTTTTAAGAGGTCTTGCAACTTTTCGATAATTCAGTGGATTTAGGGACATGTACTTCTTCATCTGTTTGTGAATGGATTTGGGGTTCTCCTTATGAAGGTTGGACATTGTCTTTTATTTATTATACTCTATTATGTTTCAGGATGGGAAAACGCCACTTGACCTAGCCTTATGTTATGGGAAAGAATTTAAAGCGTATGATCTTGCCAAACTACTGAAGCTTGTACCAGCAAACAGTTATGTCTAATGACAGTTCACTGCTCACTTGCACCTCAAGTTGGTAGCAGAAGCACCGTGGTCATATTATTTGTGGCGACTTGAATGGTGAAATTTGCTGAGAGAATAACTACTCATGAGATCTCCCTCGACATGCCCATGTATCAATTTGCTTCCAAGGTCGAATGGAAATTGAAAGGTGTGGGTTGTAGGTCATTACTCCTTGGTAATCTGTGTAATGTTGCATCGTTGTTCCAGACCCCCTCAGATTACTTGAGATCTGTATGTATATGTACAACTATTTAACCAAAAATAATGAAAGAATAGGACACAAAAGTGGTATATTTTTAGCTTTATCTGATCCAAAAGCTATTAAAGCGCTGCGTATTGTTTCATTACAATTAGAAAGTAGCTTTGTTTGTTCTGAAAACATACGAATCGGTGGGTTTGTTAATGACAACCCTCATGATGCCAATAAACTATTTGGGTGCATTAAAACTTATATTTGTCATACGAAATATTAGGGGAGGTTAAGTATAAAATATTATACTTTTTATGCATGTAACAAGGTTAACGAAAACCTATTATTATTTTTCTGAAAATAATAAGTCATTATTTTGTTATAGCTTAGTTCAACAATAATTAAAACTTAAAATCTAATATTAATAACACGTTTCATATATGTATTTTAAAATATTTTATGGGAAAATAGAAAGTGCAGTTTTAACCAACCCGGCAACCATACGCTTTCGACCCGCATTCATACAACGAGGAAGAAATGTTGATTATATTTTAAAAGTTAACCCTTTTACTTTATAAATATACACAGCCCTATGATTTTAACTTGGTGCAACTAATTATGCTGCAGTCAACAACATGCTAAGTCCTTATTATATATATGGAAAATGATTAATCAACTAACTTATATGCCTAAAAATCAACCTAAAACCTTAAGAATTTAACATGTGTATTCCACTAATTCTCTTAAATATTAGCCTAAAATCTTTCTAAAACTATAATGACATGTGTTATTCACTTATTTTTTTATAATCTTGCCCATTGATTTTGCCACATGTCTTCATCAAAAATTTAACTATAAATATTGGTTAAGTGTGGGGTGTTACATGAATTGCGCGACCTTGTACATGTCGGTACCAATGTGGCGTGTCCAAATATGTACACAATAATATCAGTAACTTGGACAGGCCCAAGTACCTCAAACAATTCAAAAAACTATACAACAATCATCAGAATTCTATCACAATTCTATACCCCACTTAACAAACTTAAACTACCAAACCACCAAGTACCAAGATTCCAAAACATCATTCTCTCCAGAATTCCAACAATATCATCACAGCTGATCCAATCAGAACAAAACAAGTTCAGACTGCACTAGTAGGGACCAAGTAGTCCCATCTTACATGACTCACTATTCTCGTACGCACATGCAACCCTCCTAAACACATATTCCTTTTATGGCTCTTAAACTGTTTTAGACCTGTTCAAATTCCACACAGCAACAATCTTTTCCACATTATGTTTTCCTTACTTTAATAGCCATGAGCTTATCCCTGACACTTTCCTGATAGCTGACATAACTTCTCTTTTGATTCATGAAGATTCTAGCATTCCTTTCTTGCCATATGTGATACACAACAGCAGCCACAAGAAGTTATTAAGCACCACACCTAATGTGTTCTTTTATCTTTCACTGGTAAAATCTTACCACATCCTACAAACTGTCAAGAATATGCAACTGATCCCAGAATTGGCTATATCTTTGCATAATTCTGAACATAATCACATTTAAAGAACAGATGATCATGGCTATCTGCATAACATTTACATAATCCACATTTAAATTCTGCTTTAGTCATCCACAAAGCCATTTTATCTTGAGTTAGTAGCTTCCTTGTACTACCAACCAGAGAATAAAGCATGTCTTGATTAATTTGATTAAACCAAATCAACATTTTTCCATTCCACACTGGCCATTCATATCTCAAATCATTCCATGTTGTCCTGTAGAGAATTCCACTTTCTTATTCCTTGTGGTATACCACATCACTTGATCCTCTTTATCACTGTGAATAATTGGAACAACAATACTTCTGATATTAGGATACTTATCCATCCATCCAACAGGCATTTTCAGATCCCATTTTCAATCATTTTGTCAACAGAAATGTCATCATCAACTTTGGAATCATACAAAGCTCTCCTATTAATAAATCATATAATGGACCTTCCACACACCACTTGTCATACACATTGAAGTTCTTTTCCATTTCCAATCTCAACAAAACATGATTTTGACCAAGTTTCTAATATCTATCATGGCTTTCCACCCCCAACTATCATTCTTATCCACTTGATAACTCCAAATACTCTTATTTTCAGTTTCACAACTTCACCCATTAGCCCAAAAAATTATTTATTCTCTATGATTTTCCAGAATTGTCTTAAAAGCAACACTTCATTCCATTTCCTTATACTTAATCCCCAGACCTCCTGACTTTAGGCTTACAAACATCTTTTCATGCTACCCTTGCCTTCCCCTGGCAGAGTCTCCAGCATTCCATAGAATTTTTTAAACAACTTCTCCAGTTCCTGAATAACAGTTATAGGCAAAAAAAAATACAGAGTCCGAATACACTTGCATAGAAGATAAAACAGAGGCAATCAACTGAATTCTTCCTGCATAAGACAATTCTTGTTTCTCCAATTTCTATCTTGTTTCTGACTTTTCAACTAAAGCTTTGCAATCCTTAACACCCAATTTTTTTATCAAGTAGAGGTACACCTAAGTACCTTACAGGCCTTTTACCACACTTAAAGGCAAAATATGGAGCAGATCACTCTTCTCTTTTTCATTTAAACTTCAAAAAATATTTGTGCTCTTGCTCATATTGGGTTCAATCCAGAAACTTGTCTAAATTCCTCCAAAACCTTTTTCACAATGTTATGCCTAAGATTTTCACTTCCAAGATCTTCGTGGTCCAAGATCTTCGTGGTTCAAGATCTTGGAGCTCTAAGATATCTGACGTTATTTCTTTGACTTAGTTGTACAGAAACTGGTAAAACGGAAGACTTGCCCCCAAAGTCGGAATTAATGGTTGAAAACGTGTAGAAATGGCTCCACAACGTCCATTTACCAAGTAATCAAGTCAAAGAGAAAAATCTGCTCAAGATCCCTAATTCCAGCTCCAAGATCCCAGATTTTAGGATAGTTAGTTAGTTATTTCCTCTTATAAAGGGGCAAGTGATTGCAGGTTTAGGCACCTCGTCTTAGACTAGAAAAAACATTCTTCCTTTCTAATTTCTTCTGTAAACACACTCACATAAACACCTTCATCATTGTAAAACTTAGATCAATCACTTGCGCTCTCGAATTGTAATTAATTTCGATTTATAATAATAAAGTAGCACGAGGGACGATTGCTTCCTCCGGGGTTTTTATGCCGGCAATCCAGAAGGATTGAAAGGCTTTTCCTCATCAACAAATCACGGTGTTTTTTACTCCTATTATGCATTCTACTTTATTCTATTTTATATAACGTTTACTTACGATTATCGCTAATATCTTACCATTTGCATACTTATGATCAACTTTTACAAAGTAATCTTTTTATTTTACGTTCAGGTACTTTGATTAATATATTTATGATTTTATATTCTTTCTTAACGAATCTTAAGTATTATCACGTTTTTAACGTGATTTAATCAAGATCTTGGCACTTTATATGTTCATTTATTAGATTTTACAAGTAGATATTTACTTTTACAGTCATATCTTGAGATAAAACATTCATTTAGATTTACTTTACGTGATTAGTCATTATTTAGTAAATAAATTGCATTTTCGCAATTATTTTGACCCTAAGTATAGAACCTTTCAAGATCTAAGCACCACACCTCACGAACGAAAGTTTGGTTACATTATTGATCTAAGTTATCATAGATTATTTTAGGTAATTTTGACAAATCAATTTGGCGCCCACCGTAGGGCAAGTGGTGCTTTTCTCAAATTTTTCTTAAAGTCATGATTATATTATCTACAAGACTTATTGCGAAAATGTCATTTCAAATCCAGATCTTCTTCTTCTTTTTTATCATCTTCAATGTCAGGGACAGATGGCTTCCTCTTCATATCCAATCATCTCATAAGGAAAGATGATGATTCGGCCAAGATATTGACATCCGGGATAACTACGTTGGATCCCATGGTTTATTCTAACCAAGATCTTGTTTTTGTGATTTTTCAACTTAATAACAGGTACAAATGATGATAGAAATACAAGATCAAGGACCAGAAATTCGTTGGAGCAAAACCACGTTTTGGCATCACAAGATCTGGATTATGATGTCATGGAATCTTCAAGCGAATATAGAGGAGACATTCAACCAGGGATCCGCCACTTGTGATGCATAATCCAATCAGGATCTTAGATCTTACCAAATCGGGATCTGGATGACAATCAGGATCTTAAAGCTGCGGATTTTAAAGTGGCGGATCTAAAGCTCAGGATCTTAGACCTTAGGATCTTAAAGCTCAAGATGTTGATGCTAAGGTTTTGACATAACTCTGGAATCTTATACCAGAACCAGATTTGCTCCTCCGATATGTGATATGGAGATCCCCAAGGTATCCAACTTCTCAACTTGAAGCTATATGATGGTAATAAAGGTGCTAAAGAGCATGTGCCCGATTTAGGGAGAAGATAGAGAGATTCTATTCCCACGCATTTGAGGGGAAGGATACTTGTGCAAAGGTTTCGATCTACTCTTACGGGGTCCGCTTTGGAATGGCTGCTAAGTGTTCCTCCCTACTCAATATCTTCATTCTCTTATTTGATTAATTTTTTTTATAATCATTTTTATAGAAACTTAATTAAAAATCTTTATAAGATTACTCAAGGTCCTAATGAATCTCTTGCGAGTTATCTTAACAGATTTTGTCAAAAAGTGCTTTCTATCCTAGATCTTGAGATCACTTCGGCGGTACAAGCTTTCCATATGGGTTTGCGTAGTGATTCTCCACTCTATGATGATCTATCAGAATATCCATGTAGGAGCTTATTGGAGGCAAGGATTCGAGGTTCAAGATATGCAGATGAAGAGGATAGGATGAGGATAAAGTTGCAATCTGCTTATGATCGTCCTAACCGAAAATTGAAAGCCTGGTGTTTCATATCTTTTAGGGCCAAACCCTATTCAAGATCTGATAATCACAGAGTCGACGACCTGGATAAAGATAAGGATAATGAGGAATATCCTAGGATAATTGACTATCACTTTTCTGTTGACATTTCAGGTCTAATTTTTGCAATGTATGAACTTGGGAACAAAGTGAGATGGCCAAAGGCGAAAAATAAAAATCCTAAACGGAACGGAAAACCCGATTGGTGCGCTTTCACAAGGATTTCAGCCACATGACAAAGATGTCTGCTTAAGGAAAGAAGTAAGCATTCTCATGAGCAAAGGATACCTCGATGAGATCTTGAGTAGAAATGAGACGTGATCTCTACGTAAAGAACATCAAATGCCAAGTAAGATTTTATCATATGCGGAAACCATGTATTTTCTTCTTAAAAATATTACTTAATTATAACTTATATCTTCTATAAAACGTAGGCAATATTTGAAATGCATGATATAAAGGCTAATAGCTTACAAAATACAGTAGAAACCTTTATATAAGGCAAAATGAACGTCAAAAACTCAAAAAACAAAAAATCTATTTACTTGTTAATTGCTATTTTTATGGAAACTAAATATTATAATATTTTAAGCAGAGGACTTTGCCATGAGCACAAACACTTAAGCCACTTTTGTTCGTTATCAATCATATTTAAAATAAAATATATTGCTGAAAAGTAGGGGGTTTCGTTATTTACTTAGATGGTACTGGCCGGTATACACCACATTTAGATAATTCATGCAACAACCATCCCGTTTAAATTGGAGAATTTACGCGGCTATCATTAAATAAGAGTTCAATTGAATGATCCTAATTCAATAAAAATAGCACTCACCGTAAATATAAAATCTTATTAGTACTAATACACATGTGCATTGCACGGTTTGAATAATAATTTATATTTAT
>NW_025215770.1:0-12282 GCF_010389155.1 Erigeron canadensis | reverse complement strand
AGGGTGCAGCGAAGCGAGGAGGATGTAGGTACTGGTGTATTTAATTGCGACGTTGATAATGGTTGGTAGTAGTGTGGCAGAATGGGTGGTGGTACGGAGGCGAGACGGCTGAGCAGATGGTACGGTCCCTTTCGCCAGATCTTCAACTTTAGGGTCAGTTTCAGCGCAGTTAATAGATGTGATAGGATCAATGCTAGACTTGATAGGACCTGAGTAAGTAGAGGCTGTTCCATGGACTCGAGCCTTGATTGCTTTAACATCGGTTTTCATGGTTACAAGAATTCAATGCAGCCGCGCTTCATTAGCTTCTAATTGAGCAGTGATAGAACCTCTGTAATCCCCGGGATTCTGATCCATCTTCTTTGCGTTTGCTGGCAATGGAACCAAATGATAGAACCCCGAAAGTTAGAAGTAACAATAGGATAGATTTGACATATAAGTCGGCCCGATTCGAGAGGGGCTATGTCTCCATACAAAGAGCCAGGATAACATTAATAGATATGAACTGCATAAAATGAAAACTAAGCATGCTATTTAAGTGCTAAAAGCTGCCCATACTAACAGTCCTCCTGACTTTCTGGTTTCTTGCCAGTCAACTGGCCCATCCTATTTAATTTCTGCCCAGGAGCAATGACTGGCCACCCAGCCCAGATTGAGAACAACCTAGCTGTGACTGTGAGATCCTATCACAGCATCAAGTGCAGGTTGGTGGTAACGGTGTTATAGAACAAAGATGATTGTTGTAGACGGTGGCAGAGAGAATGACATACAATTAGGGTACCTCTGGAGCCACTGAACTAAGGTTCAGGTGAAGATGGTGTTGGTAGAGGCAAGAGTTTTGATTTGTTACCGTAGCTTACTGCTACGGGTATTTACAAATTATAGCCAAAGTTTTTACAGTAGTAATAGATATCATTTGACGGTGTCGTTTGGTGCCAAAGTGGTTGAAACAGTCCAGCACTGTTATTCATAATCTAGTTAGGGCTTAGGGTCTCCAATTTTTTTCGGAATCGCTAAACATGTTTACTTATTGAGGTTGTGTTGTGAAATTTACTTTAATACTGAATGCAGTGTTCTTTCATACTAGATTCATTCTGAGCAATTTATGTATTTTTCTATAACGATGACAGGATTGTTCATCAAGGAGCCAAGTATAGCTTTTTTCTAACAGGTGTTGTCGTTGCTAAGATTCAGTTGGACATGATTGAGCGCTCCTTTAAGGAATGTTAAAGGGGTCCCCTCTATCTCTGCAAAGAAGGTCTCATTTCATATTCAAGCCACCAAGTTATGCAAGTCAGTTTCGCCTCGCTAAGAAGCATTCCGGTGGCAAGAACGTCTCCTTTAACAAGGCTCGGCATGGAACCTTCCACTGTCTCTTTCAACCGAGATGCTTCCTACTTGATTCGGTACCATTCTTGACATTCTTATTAGTGCTGGAATTCTCATCAAATAAGTGATACTCAACTGTTTTTTCATATATGAGGTTCTCTTTACTTGGTACTCATGATTATCAATTGTAAGAATAAATCTCTTTTTCTTTTTGTATGTTTCTTTATGTTTGACTGGTATGGTTGCTTTATGCTCATAATTTTGCTCTACAACTTCACCCGTTGTAGTTATATCAGCATTGCCCCCCCCCCCCCCCCCCCCCCCCCCCCCTTCTTCCCTCGTGCTAATGCTGCCCGACTCACCCCCGCGTCCATCTCACAGGGTCCTATATTTGAATCTAGAGTCACATGTTACCAAGGCTCATATCCCAGTTATCTTAGATGTTTACTTGTGATAAAATTTGAACTTGAGACCTCTTATGAGGAAACATGATTTGTTACCACTGGACTCATATCTACACGTACATTGATGACTTCTCAAATATTAGTTTAAAGCATGATATGGTGACAAATTTTTCCCAAGGTAATGTTAAAAGACCATTTATTATCATGTAACATGTTCAATTTGCCAAACTAGTTTGAAACAGAAAGACAGGCAGACAGAAGAAATGCCTGAGCCAATAATTCGGCTCAAGATCAGACACTTCATAATATTCAGTTGTATTATGAGAGGGTAAATTCAAAGGATAATCCTCATTCAGGTACCTTAATGGGTCGATTACAGCTGTTGACTATATTTACTCCTTCAACATTAAGTATGTTTGTTAATACATACTGTTTTCTTTCGTCTGAACTCGAGTAAAAAGTAACAAGTTAGCTTTTATTGATTATTTGAGTTTGTTCTGGTCCAGGCTTCATCTAGTTTGAGTTCAAACAATTAAGAACATCTTATTCGTATGAAAAATTAAGTTCATACGAGATTATTTTTTTAATTTAGTTTTTTAAACGGTAAAGCCCTAGGCCGGAGGTCCTTAGGAAGCAACCTCTCTATTTTTTTTAAGGCTGTCTACGTCATACCTCCCTCATACCCGGGCGCTCGCTTGGATTGAGTACCGTTGTTATTCGTATGAAAAATCAATATGTACGCTTCAATGTCAGTATCCCAGAGTAAGTTTTCTTACTCCCTCTATGTATATGCATGGCTTATAAGTTATGTTGCACTACGTTTTAGCTTGCTTGTGAGGTCAAAGATGGAGTGCATCAATATACATATCCTGAGGCAAACCATAATTGTTTAATTCTTTAGAAGGTTATCTAATAGTAGAGAACAAGAATGATAACTTAATGAATACTCTTCCAATTCTTTAATGATCAATCAGGAGGATAAATGGATATGGACGCTTAACAATAAATCTCAATTCATGGTGTCTCAGGTTTGTATTGATCACAATACGCTCCAGGTTAATAACATTTGTAAGACCTGGTGGAATTCTTTGGTTCCTAAAAAACTAACCCGTTTTCTTGGAGATGCTACGTGACTACCTGTCTTCACTGTGAAAATGGGATTGAGACGAGCCTTCATGTGTTTAAAAATTGCACGCTTTTGAAAGAAACCCGAAATAAAATAAGGGAGTGGGTTCGTTTTGATATTCCTAATAATTCACCAAAGATCATTATGGACTGGGTCGACGCTTTAAATTTGCCTCACAACGTTGATTCTCGATGGAAGGCCATCTTGTTCGCATGATGGTGGTTCATTTGGAAAGCTAGAAATAATTTTATTCATAATGATATTTGGGATAAATGCGATGATCTCTTTAATGCTATAATGTCGACTTCTTATTTGTGGATTACGAACAGAAGCAGCAAACACATGATTCCTTGGGTGAATGATAGAGAATCCCATTAATTATGACTGATGACACGAGTGGTGCATCATTTATGGTTGACTCGTGGCGGGTGATACTTCAACATAATGGGGAACGGTTTGGCTTCGTGTCGGTGGTTACATTTATGGAGTTGTGTATTATATCACCCTTTCAGGCCTCTATGAGATTACAATAAAACATCACTAAGTGAAAACCGGTGGTGCGACCTTCGCTGGTGGGGTTTTTTCTCGTGTTTCGGTTTTGACACGAGTTTTATCACCCATTTGCAATCTTTGCAGTTAGATTCTGAGTTCGTTCTTTCATTTGTATTAGTCTTTTTGTATTGACTATTATGTTCGTGACCTCTAGTAACTTGCTAGATGGTCACTTTATTAATAATCTTTTCCCCCTTCTAAAAAAATTTCCCCTCGATAATTGTGTCAAAATTTAGTTGTGACGTATAAGAAATATCATGTCAAGGCTATTATTTGTGGCATTAGGCAACTTAAGTAAGAGGATATAGGGTTGTGGATTCAGGAACCCCATGTGTGAGTCATGTATTCAAAACTCGTAAGCAACGTGCAGCTTATGAATAGACCACCCTTCGAATTTAGGAAGTTTTGCTTTGAATAATATTTCTGTTAAAGAGAGTCCTTCGCGTAAATTGCTTTGAATGGGTAAATCAATCATTTGACCTTGGGGATCCGCGTCTACATCTTATGACCAGCCAATTGTGAGTTTCAATAGGTGGTTTTATGTAAGCCTGTAAGGGGTAAAATCGAGAAAGTTAGGTTGATAGCTAGTTGTTAATTTTACAGTTATATACCAAAGCAGTTGCATTGGTTGCTCACATTGAGATTAGGGAGAATAATGACGCATGTTGAAACACAACGAACAAAAAATAATGAGTAAATTATATTTTTCGTCTCTGAAATTGATAACTTTTTTACTTTTAATCCTTTAAGTGAAAAACTACCATTTTTCACTTTGAAGTTGACAAAATTTTGTTGCCAGAGACGTGTAAGAAATTAACAGGAGAAGATGAGCGGAATAAAAAGTCGTCAGAGGTCTATAAATGTAACAAATTTCGTTCCTAAATTTGACACGTTTTTCATTTTCAGTCCCTGTACTGTAAAGGGGAAAAGACATTAATGCCTTCATGTGTTTAGCGCGTGCATATGTTAACGATCAAACCAATGCCATCTAGGGAGAACCACGATTGCAAATTTTTGTCAACTTTAAGGTAAAAGTTGATATTTTTCACTTAAGGGATTGAAAATGAAAATGTATCTAGGCATAATTTACTCAAAAATAATATATACATCACTATTTTACCTGTCTAGGCAAACCAGTTTTTGAATGAAAAACGGTTGTGTTAAATATGGGTTGAAACTTCTACAACTACCAATGCATTCTTTATATTAAAACGTGGGTTAAAACGTATTGGGTTATCAGATATTGGACCTTAATGTTAATCGGGCCAAAGAGTATAATAAAGGGTCAAACTATATTATGTTATTTAGTATTGGGTCAATAAATAAATGAGTCGTTGGCCAACAAGCCTTGCACATCAAACCCCATTAGTTAGTTATTGTAGAAACGACACAATGGTTAAAATTTTTTGAACGACAGTGGTGATTGGACTCAGCGGCATGCCTCTTCATCGTCCGATAGAGATTGGTCACGTCACTAGCACAATGGTTGAATTGGCAGTTACACACACAAGGATTCATGAAACATTGCATCGATTGTATGTGTATGTAGTTGTGTGTGTGTGTATATATATATATATCGAGTCTGTAGACAAGTTACAACTATCATATCAATCAAATAATAGTTATTTCGTATCATACCTCTACACATATATCCTATATTCAAACCTGTGATATACTGATATACGTGATTACTATGGTGAAAATAAAAAAAATATGCCTTCACAATATTGGTATCAAAGTTGATGGCTAAATTCACGGGGATTACCCGCAATTCGCAAACGGTTCATTACATACTCATTACCATGGAACAAGCAAGTCAGACGAATTTCTGAAGAATTTAAAGTTATGTTGAAACAGAAGTTGAAGGAAATTGATTTATTCAATCAATCAAAATCAACTATGAAAAATCAACATCTTGATATTGAAGAGTCAAGAGGAAAATACAAAAAGGCACGATGCTATCGTTGTAAAGAAAGAGGACATGCTATAAGGATGTGTCCTAAGAAGAAGAATATTGTTCAAGACAACACCAAGCCAGTGGTTGAAGACAACAAACTGAATGACAAAGGCCAGACAAACAGAAGACATCACAAATTGGCAGTTATGTTTCCAAGTACCTAGAAACCATTCATGTACAACCAACCACATGATTGAAGGAATAAAGTATGGGAATTGGAACAACATTTCGTATAGAAAGATACAAAGAGCACATGAGTCCCAACAAAGCATTGTTCATCAAGATGAAACCTTGTTTGGCATGCAGAGGATTCATGTGAAGACAAATTCATATTTGCACATGGTGTCGGCAAAGCAATGGTCAAGATAAAGAAAAAAGATACGGTGATTCCCTGCGTTATGTATACTCCTGAAATAACCTTGAATGTATTAAGTATTGATCAATTGAAGGCACAAGGTTATGAGATTGCATATGAAGAGAATTAGTGTAACATTTCATACTTGTTTGAAGATTGGAAGATGTGATGAACAAGAGGCATAAAACAAAGCAAAGAAGAAACAAGATGAACATCTTGAGTCATATTTCTCCTTAATCGATCCAAAGATGCATATGTTCAAGAAGATAATGCCGAAAAATAGAATGGGACAGATTTGAAGTGCAAAATTAATAAAGATGACTATGTGGAGAAAGAAGGGAGATTGATTGCAATAAAAGTGAATTCTTTAACATGTTCCTCTCTTTTATAACATTGATTAAATTGATAATATAATTTTAGAGAATTGGAGCCTATTTCAAAAAAGTTTAATGATATGATAAGATGGTTTTCTTTAGTATACTTGCAAAGGGATAGTTTGGATCCCATACCACATGTCATTGGTGATTTGGAAAAAGAATTGTGTGATCTCTATAAGATTGTTGATAATATATATGGGAGGTTACCTTAATGTGTTATTTGGAAATAAATGGAAAGACGTAGCTGTCATGTTTGCATTATCTAAGGATTATGCAGAAAAGTTAAAGAAGTGTTACAATAGAACCATAGATATGGTATTTGTTATTATAGTACAACAAAGAGACACTGTTCAATGAGGAACCGGTGTATGTAGTACCAACCAAGAGGTTGCTGAAGGCAACCGGATTGTCAAGGAAGAAATCCCACATAGAGATGTAGCGACAGGTGTAGATAATGGGAAAATGTAGAGACTAAGTATAGTGGTGAAGGTCATGGTTACGAGGCTAGAGAAATTGACGATCAAGCAAAGGAACAAGAAGATGACAAGACATTGCATGTACGTGAAGTAGTGATGATTTTATCATCATTGCTTAAGGAAAGAAGATGAAAAATTGAAGAGTCTGGCATTTGACATTAGTCGGGAGAATGTTGGACTGATGTGACTCATTTTATACTAATTTCCCACATCGTAATTAGTTGATTTAAGTGTTTTTGGAGTCGTTTTCGTATACATTTGGTGCGTTTATGGTATTTGTTAGTGTTATCAGGTTATTAGCAAGTATTATGACATATTACTGAAGAAAGCGACATTTAAAGACCTAAAGTGCACTTACGGATGGCTTCGTTGAGGCTTGGAAGCAAAAATGAAGACTTTGATGAAGACTTGCAGATGGTGCCCCGCACTCATTAATGGGTGCGCCGCACTTTAAGAAACCGAGAGGGGGTGCTGTATAGGAGTACGCCACACTCGTTGTTCAAGTGCAGGAAGATCAGATGGTGCGGCGCACTTGGCGCACCTGATACATAGGTGCGCCGCACCTGCTGGACAGGAAAATGTGACTTTTGCTTAAAGTATAAATACCTAGTCAAACATAACCCTAGCTCTATCCTACACTTTCCAGCCGTTTTCAAGACCTTTTAAGGAGACTTTTGATCAGCTTTATCATCTTGGAAAATCGAGATTACATTGGATTTCTTTCATTCATTGCTTTCGATTTCTTGTATTCGGTAACAATGAATTCTTCAGTTTCGATATGTTATTTCTTTCAATAATGAGTAGCTAATCACTTTATCATCCATCTTGATGAAGTGAGACATTATATAAGGATTGCACAATCTATTAATTCAATGTTGATTTCATTTAACGTTATATCGTGATCTTAACTTATTTCTTCCTTTTAATTATATATTATATACATTGCCGGTAGAGCAGAGAGAAAATTATAGGTTTTAGGTTTGATCTTGACCATTGAAAATAAAATAAAAATCAATCTTAGCCGTTCAAATACAAAGTCAAACTAAACTATATATGTAAAGGTTAATGGTCAATGATACTTAAATGTTTAAGAATGTTAACAATACAAAGGAAAAAAAAAACGGAGCAAACAAATTTGCATACTAATTAAGCATTATAAAAGAGAAATTCAAATGTCAAGTATTATATATGGCAAGGATAATCATGGTTATAGTAATTCCCTATCTACCTAGCTTTTATAGGGTATTTGATTTATTTCTTTATAAATACCACTAACACGTTTATGTTTCACCATTCATACCATGCACTTCAAACTATCACCATTTACATATAACAAGATGAAGAGGGCATTGTATTTATAGATTCATGTCTCAACATAATATCTAAATATTGTTTTTATATAAAAATGTTATTATTGATGTGATCTATATATTAACATCTTTTATATATATATAACACAATTTCTATATGTTTTTGCAGGATTTTAAAGCCATCAATTAATTCAATGACAAGAAACTGGAAGTTGCGGCAAATGATTTAAATGTGGATCATCTTTGATAAGATTGTCGTTGCTAAAAAAATCCGTGGCAAATGATTTAAATGTGGACATCATCTTTGATAAGATTGTCGTTGCTAAAAAGAAATCCGTTCATATGTTGAATGATGTAATATTGGCAGAAATGGAGATCAAATAAATTGTATACAACGTTGATACTCTTTTGGCTTTCAATCCTATGTTTTCAAACTGTGTCACCATGTTTCGGCAATTTATGGCGTTTGGATTTGTATGTTTTTTCATTATTATGGTCAATATTATCCAACTTCCATTTATGTCTTCGATGGAATGGATGTAATCTGGTTTACCATGGTTGGTTCTTTTGGTCTTTACTATACGAGAGTGCCTATTTATGTACTTCATGAAACAAATGAGGTATTAACATATCATGCATCGCAAGAGATTTCCTCTATCTAATACTAGTACGGTACGCGCGAAATATGACGGCGGTTGTTGCGGCGACGATGTGGTGGTGGGGCAACTTTTGGTGGCGGATGCAGTGTCGAGTTCTGTAAAACATTGATGTAAAAATAATTAATGTAAAGGGTTCATGGAAATATTTTGAAAGATAAATGATTAATAGCGTAATTTAATTACCTTGACTAATATAAAAGTAAAGGCAGCTATCTGGAGAATTTGGCCGGAAAGAAATGGGATTTTTGAGCGTCAAATTAATGTTAATGAGGTAGTGTAGATAAAAATATTTTAAAGGGTGCTATGTGTAAATATTATACAAGTTTGGATATTTTCATAAATAAAGAGTTATCTTTTTATAGTACAATACATAATAAATTTCATACTTTCAACGTCACAACAATCTCATCACTATAAAGTAAGGATGTGCACGGGTCAAACCCGGCCCGACCCGTGACCCGTGAGAGCATGAAAACGTGACACATGACCCGGTCTGTGAAGATTCGGGTCGGGTTCGGGCGGGTCGCGGGTTTCCTTTATATTTTCGGTTTTGACTTCACCCGGCCCGGACCAACACGTCCAACCCGTGACCTGCGAATGCACTAAAAACATGACCCATGACTCGGCCGTTAGGGCTTCGGACGGGTCGGTTCGGGCCGGTTTCGGGTCGGGCACGAGTCAGCGGGTCTTTTGCTCACTCCTACTATAAAGTATTGTAAATTGTAAATATGGTAGTAAACATCACCCTTAAATGTTACAATTTGATTTTCAGAGACACTTTTTTTTTGTACTATTTCATGACAAATGCAATTTGTAAGTAATGAATGTTTCTTCGTAAGTATAGATTGCTTCCTAAGTTTGATAAATATAATTTAAAAGATATAGTGTTCTAAAATTTCAGGCTCCGAACTTTCAAAAACCATGTTAAATTTAATAGCGAAATCTTAATTGTTAGTTAATTTTAATAGCTAAGCTTTTTATTGCTTAAATTAAAAATCCGTCAATCAAATTTATTTAAAAAATTAAAAACTACAATATTGAAATTACTAAATAATGAAACTACAATATTTCAAGTCAAACGAGTTTAGGTTACTAGCACGGCATCCGTGAAATGCAACAGTATTCGTGGCGATGACGGTGTAGTTGTGGGGGACGACGGTTGGTGGTAGAGGCGGTGACCAAGGTGTAGATAATTGATGTAAAGGGTAACCCAGTTTTTTTGGGTCAACTAACCCGATCCAAAATTATAATCAACTTGACAGGTTACCGGGTCGAGATTTTTTAAGCCTGACCCAGTTTTTTCGAGTCGGTCAAGTCGAACTTTGGAAAAGGTCGAGTATTGAAAACCTTAATGTATATCAAACCGATTGAAAAAAAATGTAATTGAATGAACCTTAGCCCCGGTACCACAATTTGATACTCATCGACTCACCCAGTATGATATCAAATCGATTGTATATATGTAATACTAAAAATGTACAAGATTTAACACTTTATCTTAACTTTATGCCAATTTCATAATAATTTTAATTTTGATATACTATAACGTATATTTCTCGCAATGTACGATACATGTGTTGTATAAGTTTACTTGGTAAGCCGGTACCGACCGATATTTATCTAGTTTATCTTGAATTGATTGGTGGTATATGTGTGTCTTTAATGGTAATTATTGATTAATTTTGATTGTTTGGGTACAAACGATTGGATCTATGACGGGTACGGTAGATAGTAGTTCCTGATAATGGGGAGAATGTGTTAACGGTTAGGTACAATCGATAGGTATAATTGTTATCTTAATAACCAAAAGCTTTGTTTAATTAGGGAAATTTAAGGGATGTTTTGGAGTACCGGTCTTTGTAATGAAACTAGTTTAAACAAGAGAGTCAAATAATGTCATTAACTTGACGGGTATGGGATTGGTGCTTTGTTTGAGTCTCGGTTATTTAATCAACTTAATTTGGATTTGAATTTCATTTATGTGCAATTTAAGCATGTTGTTGAGCAGATTCGAGATGACACCCGTGAGTTGACCATTTAGCTTCTAGTCAAAATAAACTTTTCAGTAAATATAACCTTGTAAATCGATTTCAGGCTCGTATTTAAGTCGACACTGTAATTTTAATTTGGCATCGTATTTGGAGTTAGCCTCGTATTTGTGTCGGCTCGTATTAAGCCTTGTATGGAATATCTATTTTGCCCTACATGTAAATGCTCTTTTTCTTTCACCATTCTCATTTCCACCACTTAGTCTCCAAGCAAAACACACACATACTCTTACTACCTCACCTTTTGCTACCCCATATTTGCTACTTCACTTTACTACCTCACCTTTGCTACCCCATAAACATCAAGTTTTAATGAAATCCAACCTTAGTTTTGTTTAGATTTAGTGTCAAAAACTGTGTTTCTAACATCTTAACATCATTACAAACATATTTTGGTCAGATTTGATGTATGAATCAAAATCCTTTTTATGCTATTCTTTTGAATATTTTCAGGTTTTTTTAATACACGCTACACCCACCAAGTATCAAACTTTCTACTTCCATAACGTTTAGAATCATATACTACATTTTTTTCAAAGTTTCGTGTGATTTCGTTAACAAAATCTTGAGATATAAGAATTTTTGTACACTTTTATAAACTTTGTTCAAAGGGTTTTCGAGTTTAAGTCTGTTCCGAGATTCCAACATTGGTATTGTTTTTCTATCAAATTTGTGGGTCTAAAAGTACAATCTGATGTTAAAAACACCTTCCAGATCGAAAGAAATGATTAGGGTTTTCTAGAATGAAATTTGGGAAGAAAAGGCCAGTTTGCGACCCCGCCATTTGAGACCTCGTATTTCCATTTGCAACCTCGTATATCAAATGTGACCTCGTATTTCAAATGTGACCTCGCATTTCATTTGTAACCTCGCATTTCCAATTGAGACCCCAGATTTAATAGCCTCTCAAATTTAGCCTCTCATTTCAATTTGTCTTTTAGTGAAATAAGACCCCAAATTCAATTTAAGACCTCAACGTTCAATTGAGATCTCGGACTTCGATTACTACCTCGATTTGGTCAACTTTAGTCAACTTTGTCGTTTGGTCAACTTTAGTCAACTTTGGTCGGTTTGGTCAACCATGATCAACTTCAGTCGATTTAGCCAACTTAGTCAAACTTGTAATTTGATCTACTTTGGTCAAACTTGTAAACCTGGTCAAAGTCAAACTAGTACGCTTTTGGGCAACATGGTCAACACTTGGCGGTACATTTAGATATAATGAACACACTTAATTGTGATAACTTGAAAAAGATTGTTGTGTGCCGGTTACATGCTTCCTGATACAGGGGCGGTGTAAAGGGTGGGCAAAGTGGACGACGGGCGAGGTCCGATTTTTTGGGGGCCCGATTTTTTATTTTTTATTGTTATATGTATAAAATTAAAACTTATATGCGGATTATAAAGGAAAATAAGAAGGGATTGTCACTTGTCTGCTTCTTCGAATCTAAGCGATGCTGTCAAAGTTTACACAATTTCAATTTGTCAATTATCCCCACCTTTCATTTATTTGCAGGTGATGATTTTCTATAATTCTTTCTATTATTTTGTGTAGATAAAAACTAATTGCAAACTCCATCCATGTTTAATCTTTCTTGTTTATTATTTGTATATGTTAATTCATTAGTAGGATTTTGTATGTTTGTATGTTTCTTTAAGAATGACTTTTTTGTTATGTTTATTGATATA
>NW_025215769.1:0-11783 GCF_010389155.1 Erigeron canadensis | reverse complement strand
TTTCTCATGTTCATCCTTACTTCTAAGTATATCCAATGTCATCATGAATACTATCACGAATTTGTCCAAAGTTGCCTATAAATTCGTTCATTAGATCCATGAAAACGCAGGCGCATTTGTGAGACCAAATGGCATCATCACCAAACTCGTAATTCCCCTAGCGCGTTCTAAAGCCGTTTTAGGTACATCTTCTTCTCGTACCCTCAACTGATGATAGCCGGATCTAGATCGATTTTCGAGAAATGCTACGCTCCTTGAAGTTGATCGAACAATCGTCTATTTGTGTGGCAGCGATACCTATTCTTGATCGGTCATCTTATTCAACTCCCTATAATCTTGCATATCCTCAAGGATCCATCCTTCTTCTTGACAAAAAGAATTGGAGCACCCCATGGCGAAGAACTAGGTTTGATTAAACCTTTATCAGCAATTCTTGCAATTGCTTCAGAAAGTTCTCGCATTTCGGAGGTGCGCTAACCTGACGGTGCTTTAGCTACGGGGCGCCCCGGGAACTAAATCAATCATAAACTCCACCTACCTCAGTGGTGGTAGTCCAGGTAGTTTCGTCAGGACACATCTAGAAAGTCCCTAACCACCATGACCTTATGAGGGTCCTTACTTACTTTTACTTGCTTATCCACTACTTGTACAGTATGTGTGATATTCTTTATGTAAATTTTCCTTACTTTCATAGATGACACTATCTTGGGTTGGACTCCCGCCCTATGGCCTTGTATTATAAGCACTTCATCATTCTAAGGAATTTTAATGACCTTTTTCATGGCAAAGTATTTCAGCACGCATCTTAGACACCAATCCATCCTACTATCACATCAAACTTCCTATCTCAATGGAATCAATCTATACTATAATCTTTCTCGTCTAAGTAACATACACTCAAAATATTTCCTTAGTCCTATACTCGTTTCCATTAGCATACTCGATATAGTAACGTTTCATCAAACTCACTAGGTTTCTTACCAATCATTCCTTAAATTCAAAAGAAATAAAACTTCTTTCGGCTCCAGAATCAAACAACATGGATGCATAGACATTATTAACGGAGACGTACCTACGATGACATTAGGGTCATCACGTGCTCTTTGCTCCCATTGCATACACTCGTCCTCTTGCTTGACCTCCTTGATTCCCACGGTTCTGATTTGCATTGTTTCCTTGATTTGCATTGTTTGCTTGATTTCCTCCATTACCTCGTTCACTTGATTCCCATTGTTGCCTCGTTTGCTCTGGGTTCCCACATTTTCCAACATTTCTAAGATTGCCACGGGTTGTTTTGCATTTCTCGCTCCTCCTTGAGCTCTCCCCAACCTAGGACATTGTTTTCTCCAATGATCAGTACCTCCACACTCATGACACCCTTCCTGGATTCCTCCAACTCTTGCTCCACTTCGGCAATAGGCAGCAAGTGTCCCATTCGTTTGCAAGTTGAGCAACGCTTGCATTCACCAAGTGGCTATAATTACATCTGTTGCACCTTGGAAGCGTGCCACGGTACCCCCTAGGTTGGTGTCGGCAATCCCGTAATTCCTTACACTCTTTTCCTCTTATCAGGCCCATTCCCCTTACGATCACCAAATCGGCTTCCTCCTCCTTTGCCTTGAACTTGACTCGCCTCGCGAGTATTTCCCTGTCCTAACCAAGTCATTAACCATCTTGTTGACAAACTTTTGCTTCTTCCGTGTGTGGGGTTTGCTGCTGACCATCAATCTTACTTCCGGTACCAATTTGTAATAAACCTCTCAACTTCTTGGCCTCGTAGTCACCATATCAGGCACCAGCACACACAACTCGTGGAAACGAATCGCATATGTCTCTACTCCATTCCCTTCATAGCATGATTCCAGAATTCTATCTCCAACTTTTGCACGGCTGCCTAGGACAATACTCCCGCTTCATCTCTTCCTTGAGCTGCTGCTCCCAGTCAAGGCATTCATCACGGCTTGACCCCTAGTATTGACTTGGAGGTTCCACCAAGCGAGTGCCCTTCCTTGGAGCTTGCTAGAAGCAAACTTGACACGTCAGTCGGTGCACATCAATGATGTTCAGGATGGCCTCCATGCTCTGGAACCATGAGAGCAACCAACTGGACCTCCGTCCCCCAATAGAATTCTTTGGGGTTGCACGAAGTGAAGGTCTTGTAGCATTTCGATCATTCACAGTTACCTCCTCCATCTTGTCTTCGGGCCGTGTGTTAAGGGTGGCGTTACACTCTCCGCAATTCGAGTACAATGGTCGGCATAATGGATTGATTTGTTGAGAATGAGATCGGCTAGCTCGGTTCTCCTTTGGGCCTCTTCCTCCTGACGCCTAGCCTTAGCATTTGTTTCTTCGACGGTCCTTCGTGGTGCCATGTCTCTACAAAGGGAACATATTTAGTCATTTGTATATAGATTATATGGCATAGACCCGACTCACAACTTTCGATCTCACACGTGTTCATTTAGTTACTTAGCGTAATAGGCCCCTTTGTATGCATAGGTATACATATATTTCTAATTCATTTACTTCCTTTAATCACAACCTACTTATCACTATAATTACAAATGGTTGGTAAGCTTAAAACATGTCAATCTTGTTTTTGGGCCTTTTGACAGATTTTTCCAGAATCTGTGTACAACTTGGAGCTCGAAAATGACTTAAGATGGACAACTGGGCAAAACTCATAAAATATAAATGTAGCCCCATGAGTTAGGTTTCATCTCCAACTGGATCAGGTCAAAAGACCAACAGAACTCCATATATGGCCGTTCTACCAAATTGGTCAGAACTGATTTCCTGCTGTAACTTTCACTTTGTAACAATATAACCATAAACACATATGATTAACACATCATATACGCAAAAGGCATCAAGCTTCCATTCCAATGATCCAATATCATTTACAAAATTGCCATAAGCCACAAACATGTGATCATAGTCACACAATCACAAACAAATTCAAGGAAATCATAACAAAGTACAAATAATTATCTACCGAATAAGTTCATGAACAAAACATCCTTAGGGTCATTTCCTAGCACAAGAGCCACAACACGGAGCAAAGGGCTGCAACAACAATCCCATCATGAAAATTTACTTCATTGATTCGGCTATTCCATCTATAGCCATCCCCGTCTCTCTCCCGTTTGGCATATTTCCCATGCCCTTTCCATCCACCTCTTGTGTCTCACCCAACCTTGTATCACGTAAGCCATTGGCGATGCCCCATACTCGATCTCTCTCCTCCTCGTGTCATTCCCATAGGAAGTGGAGGTGCACCCCAAAGCGGGACTGGGAGGTTCTCTCCATGTCTTGGGCCGAAGTGAAAGGGATGGTGGCGAGGAGGCGCGAGTGAAGTGTGGGTCATGGGCTGGAAATTGCCCATCGCTTACATTCATTGCCCCATTTTGGCCTTTGTGGAGGAGCCCTAGGAGCTGGTGGTGATGGTGGAGGTGAGGGTGAACGGCGTACGGGTGGGCTAGAGACCACACGTTGCTAGATAACCACTTGGCTAGAGGCTACGCTCCTAGTATCATCGTGTGACGGTCCTCCATTGGTTCGGACGACTCCTCTTGTTGTTGAGCTGTTAGAGTCCTTGTGGGCTCCGTTTCCTCGCTTACTTTCCTTTCTCGTACCATGTCTACGAACGCATATATGTCTTCCGCGTGTCCGGGATTTCTTGATGCTCCACGTCTTTGTGACATGTTGTTTCCTCCTACATAGTTACATAAAACATAAGATGATGCCTCCCAAGCTTGACGACCGGGCAACGACATGACCATTCACAACCGACGTATAACAAAAATACTAACGATCAACTCGACACTCACGACTCGCATAACTATATATAATCGACGAAATGACTAGAATTTAACTTGTGCATAGCTCTTGCATTATATCTAAATAGGCAAAGTAATACTAGCCAAGTGGGGTATTAACTAAGGGTTCTAATAAGTAATGCAAACATTGGATTTGTTATGTATCTTTTGCACCAAGAATCATTTTAAAGCTTTATTTTCAAAAGACTCATTTTAATATTCCTTAAACAACCATTTCGATCATTCCATATTAAATTTTTAATTAGGCATAGTTGATCAGGCTATGCATAGTAAAACAAGAATACTTTATGATCAACTCAATTGTTTTTACGTTATCCATCACTAGTTAAAGTGTTAACCCGACTAAGGCGGAAACACGAGATGCCACAGAACGACATGGTACAAAGATTTAAATAAAACATCAACACAAGTTTTCAAATGACATTCAAACCCAAAGATTACAAGTTCAAGATGACGTCTAAATCATTACATAACCAAATTCATAATTTAAAGATCAAATGTTTGCAATACTTGTCCATCCAACAACAAACACATAGAGTCCCAGAGCAGTCCTTGAAGCTACTTACTGCTCTAAACCTGAAAACATGAAGAAAAAGTGTCAACTACAAGAGTTGAGTGAGTTCATAGGTTTTAACTAGCAACACCTATATATAACCCACTATATTCAAGGATATGAGTCTTAAAATTTCCAAGTATTCTTTCAAATAATCATTTCTAAGCGCATGTTCAATTTATAATAACCAACATAATAATATCAATGTCATCTAGCCACATGGCATATTTCAAGTAAGCTTTGATAAGTAAATGTTTGAGCCACTACTACTACCATTTTATCAAGTCCATCAATATGTATATAATTCATTTCATAGCACAAGCTGTCATCAGTACAGTAGTAGTAATAATAAGGTCATGCCATGGAGACGACCATGCAAATTAAGGTAGTAGAACACCGCGTGGTCGGACTGGGAATGATGGTCGTCACAAAGGCACCCAACATCCCACCGGTACGCGTTGGGTGGGTGGACAAATCCTAGTTGCGCAACTATCTAACTACAGGCCTCCACTTCGGAGTAAATAGTAGTGCACCGAAAGAAAACATTTGACAACTCAAGCTCATCATAAAACATTTATCACGTTGAACATACGATATAACCTCATTTCATAATCAAAAGTCAAGAATCTTTTCATATATATATAAGCAATTTCATTTATCATCATGCTTTTCCCCCGATAGTTAAACACATAAAATAGTTTGAAAGGGGGCTATGACTCACTTGATTTGAGAGTGAAAAGGGTGCTGATCAAAGTGAGATCTTCGGCTAGTGGTGTCTTTCCTCAAGCAAGCCTAAACCATGGTATTCGAAATATGCACACCGTAAGTTGGTGCATGACTATAACTAGATCAGATGTATGCTATAGACTTGCCCATCTTTGGTTTTGTTTAATTATGGAATTCAAGTACATTATGTTGTTCACCTCATTTGGTTGGAAGATATTTGGTATTAAAGGTCTCGTACGATTTTGTTCGGTTATTGGAATATCGGTAGTTTAACCTTGTTTTATATATTTTCCATTGCATATTTTGTTTAATAACCATACTTGACATTTGTGTTCTTATAATATTAATGTTGATAATCTTACTGATTTATTTAATTTAATATTATTTAATTAATTATTTACTTATTTTATTGATTTATTAATTAAATATTCCTTATATTATTTTAAATCCTTAAATTATTTCTAAATCCATAGATAATTATAGATGGATTATTTACTGATTTCCAAGCCTTTTTATTTGTAATTGTGATTTTTTATTTATTTGTGCATTATTTCTATTTATTTAATAATAATGATTAATTAGTGATTTTTACTTAATAATTTACTTTTAAATTATATAGTTCTTGTTCTCTTGCTTGTAATTTTTTCCCAGTAGGTTTGGTCACTTTATCATTGGTTAAGTAGCTTTGATCAGATTCATGGTTTATATAATTTTATTAATTAATTTATATATCTTTTAATTACCTTTTTAATTTATTAAATCATAGAAATCCTTACAAATCACCACAAGTTTTAGTCCGAAAATTCCAGGCCTTTTGGCAACTTATATCAACACAATTCATATCAATTCAACCTCTCTTGTGTCTTGCTTAAATTGAGGATTTTATAATTAAAATCGTTTACCGAAATAGTGATTTTAGCCTCATTTCTTAAGCTATAAAGGTACTTCAAATGGATTTTCATTCTTAACCCAAATATTACAGTAAGTTCATCATATTTTGGTGGTTCAAGTCGTGATAGTGGTGTGTGATATGTGTATTTTGTGCTTTCGGTTAGTGATTTATTGACCCGAAAAGGTGATTTTTGAGCTAATTCTTGCCATACATCAAGTGACTTGCATTTTATACATTTGTTATATCATATTTCCGTAGGTTTGTCATGATTTCATGCTCAAAATTTTATGGTGCATGTGTGTGCTAAAAATGCATTTTTACAAGCTTTCGGTTTACGATTTCAAGCATATTTTAACTTGTTTTGACCCAAGCTTTATACTTTTGATATTTTATAAAAAAATTTTCCAGAATATTAACTTCAAGATTAGAATATTTTCAGTAAATACAAGTCTCTAACCATCTCATAATCCAAACAACTTTCAACCTTCTTAAATCTAACATGCATGCACTTAAATCATACTTTTTAACATAAATCTTTATCCATCTCAAATCCATCAATCATGAAACATATTTTATGAAATATTCCAGAAATATATGTACAAATATTATTTAAGATATGTTCATCTTTTAAATAAAAGTTACTTTACAACTTATCAACACACATCAACACTTTTTGCTACAAACTTTCATGAATCTAATAATATACATCAAGTACATATTTTTACCAATTTTTCCAGAAAGTATTTCTTCATAATATATATTAATATGACCATCTTTCACAAGAAAAACTATATCAAAAGTTATATAATATATCTACACTTTTGGTCTTTAACTATTGAATCCTTGGATCTTTCTTCTGGATTCAACATGCATGAGCATGGAAAGAAAGATCCTATCAACTTTGCCCTCATCAAGTGTATATTCAAAAGAAATGAAGAAAACATTGATTGACTTTTGATAAACCTTTTTAATATGAACAAGAACAAAGATCAATCTAATAAAGAGATGAAGATATATACCCTTGATGAACACTTTTGAAGATGGAAATGTGCAGAAATTTCGTGACTCAAAAGCTCCAAATAACCTTGTTTCAACCTCAAAACAACCCTTAATCCTTAGCTTAATCAAACCCTTGCTTAACCTATCCTAACCCTTATTATTACAAGTGTTTAGATGAGTTTGCTTTGTCTTTCCTTTGTTTTGTGCTGTGCAATGAGAGAGAAAAAGAGAGGGGAGAAGAGTTTTTGGAGAGTGAATAATGACTAGTGTGTGTAAAATTGAGGAGTGTGTTTTGTGTGAGTTTCAAGAGAAGTATAATTCAAAATTTGAAATGTGGAGTGTGTGTGTGTGGGGGGGGGGGGGGGGGGGGGGGGGGGGGGGGGGGTATTGAGGGGTTGGTATAATTTTTTTTTTGTTAAATTATAGTGTAAGTATATTAGTGTGTGTAAAGTTTAGTGATATTTGTTTTTGTAATGTTTTTGTTAGTTAAATGTAAGAAAAGGTTTGTTTTAGTTATGAATATATAAATGTATGCATAAGTCATGTATATATATGTGTATGTATATATTTTTGTGTTTTAAGTTTGTTACAAGGTTCATTGGTTACAATTCTTGTAATTATATTAGGCTTATATATATACACTTATTATTATTCAAGTATTTTTTTTTTTTTTGTACTAAGGACTTATAAATATTTCAAGTTGCTCATACTATTTCCATGACCAATATTAGTTAGTTGGCTTGATGGTTAGATTGTTGGGCATTTACAAGTGTTTTTAAATCGCTAGCTCAACTTGTGAGACTCGCTTTAATTTTTATACCTGAGTTTTTGTTCAATCATATTTATTTAAATTGAATTTAGAACCAATCAATAGCTTTAGATTACTAATTTAAGGGCATTATCTACTAGCTTCAAGTATAACTATGGCTTGCGGGAAGATAGACAACCTAACTAGCACGTATTAATATAAAAAGTAAGGTTGTTACAAAAGGGTGAAAATTGTCTCAGAAATTCTATCAATGCTTATATAGTTTATCTTGATAATATAAATATTATCTGCCCAAATGCAGCCTTAGATCACTGAAGCGTGAAAGAGAGTTTCTGGTGAAAAGCTAACACACGTTTGACAACGAAGAAAAGATAGCTTTTGTACATGAAATGGGACGTACCCCTTGAGGGAAAGCAGTAGGATTCAATTCATAACAGAGGAAAGGCAACGTAGGATTCAATTCATAAGCAAACTATGGATGAATCCCCACGATACGTCACATGTGCAAGAAAGTGCAGAGATCGTCGCGAAGCTTGTTGGTTTCCGTGAAGGTGGAACTTGTCGAAAGAAATGTTTGAGCTTAATTTTGTGCTTCCATCGATAATAGACCATGGGTTATGGGATGGAGCCCAATCTCAAACCTTTTCAATATCTGATCAGAATTTTTTTTTTGCAAGAATGCATCATCTTTTAGCATTTTCATTATGAATGTATATGATGAGAATCTTGGGGACCTATACCATGTCACGTGTTTTGGTTCTTCCAATATATAAAGAGTGCATTTCTTTCAATCAAAATTATTGGTAAATTAGAATTGCAATTGTTATTTACTCATGATGATAGCAAATTGTGCATTTTATATTTGCTGAATGTTAATCACAAATAGAGTTATAATGGGTCGATATACTGTTAATTTTATCTTAAAATGTTCAAACGGTTGGATGTCATAGGAAGTTTCATAAACTTCTTAAATCAAGAATCGAGATAGCGGAATATAAAATAAAATTCGCAACCTTACTGGGAGATAACCAGATAACACAAGTTGTACTATATCAAATCGCTTGTATGTTAATCATATTGAGACACTAAGCCCGTATATGAGTTTATTACTGTGTTGTATTGTTTAGTGATGCATGTTACTCTAACCTTAGTCTTAGACACTAAGACACAATAAACAAACATAATCAGGGGCCACTTCTGATTTCCAATAAAGGAGCATAGAAAAGACGAAATAGCTGCCTAATAACCTTTCAAGAAGCCCAAGCCTCTAGCACCAGGCATGGCACCAATAGTACGTCTCACCTGCAAATCCGAGAGAATGAGAAACCGTGTTATAAAAACAATAAGGTTGAAGGCAGAAACAAATTTGCAGAATAGATTTCGACCTTCATGATACAAAATTTGCAGTTGTTTCCTGGAATGCAGATCTCAAAACCGGTGACCTGTGATTCCGACGAGGCCGTCTAGATATATCCTTCATATATTGAGAAAGGCAAAAATCTCATATTCCCCATTTTTACAACACAAGTAGTGATCGCAAATTCACAGGTTGAATAACAAGTCAAAATCAGACATACTGTTCGGATTAGATTCACTTTTTGTTCTTTTATTATTTTAACTTTCGCTAATTACTTATTGTATTTGGTATATTATTCAAACTATATAGGTGTAGGAAAACATATTGTAATACCTATGTTATCGATAGCGGCGCTATAGCAGTTATAGCAGCTTCAAGCAAATATCGGTCTAAATATATAGCGGTAAAATAGTATTACTAAGACCCCTTAGAGTATTCACACGTATTCGTTCGATGACGAGTGCACACCACTACGTGTGACTCGTCCGTCCTTCAAATCCGTTTTTTGTCCGTCCCCCATGGACGAGGCTCAGTCCGCTTTTTTCTTATTTTTATTTTTTTAGTTCAATGTAACGGTAGCATGCAGACATTTCAAAAATTGACACAAATGGTCCCTCTAACGGCCAAATTTCATTATTGTAAAAGTTTTACACTTTGGTCCCTATTTATCATATATATATAATATAGAAACCATTTACTATCTTATTCTTTACATAAAAAACACACACACTCTTCTTAAGCAAAGAACACACGTTCACAACACATATGTTTCAAAAGAACCATGCCAAACACTACCAAATAGACCGTTGACGATTTAAAAATGGGCATCAGGGTCTATGCTTAACGATGATAGACACAAATCTGAGTTAACAATGTGATTGAAACATACCTTCCAAAAGCGGTAATCACAACCGAATTGAACTACTTGAAGTTGCAGGCCATGCTCGTACACCGTCGAATGTGAGTATGTTATTTATTTCGACAGAAGATCGACGATGTGGCAATCATCTATTTCTAGCTTACCGCTGCCACTACCACTTTAAACGCCACTCTATACCACCGTTATTCTGGTAAGGCCTATCAGTAATGGTCGTCCTGATGATTACTGACGTGACCTGCGGAGGAGTACGCATCTCTGCACCCGACGACGCTGCTGGTCTCCTGAACCAATTGGTACATTCATCGCAATGACGGCGACAATATTGTGGACTCGGATTATTCCGAATGTTAGTATTTGTATGCTTTTATATTATAATAATGTTTTAATATTATGTATGGTTAGTATTATGTATAGCCTAGCGTAAGGCAATCACTTGATGACGTTAAGGTCTCAGGTTCGATCCCCGCTTGGCACAAAAATAACTCCTTGAAGGTACCGTTACCAATGAAGCCTAGACCTATGTGAAGTTAAATACGCGAGTTCGATCCTTCGGGATGCCCAGATCATGTGGGGTAGGGTTCCCTCCATTACCCTTTTTTTGTTTTATTGTATTGTATGTTTTTTTATTTACTGAAATTTTAAGTTTGTTTTAAAAAAAATTAAAATTGTATAATTAGAGGATTAAAGTGTATAATTAATAGATAAAAATATTGGTTAAACAGGTAAAATTAAGAAATTGTGGGTCCTAAACTAGTCTGCTAATTTAGAATGCTTAGTCCTTGGTTAGTACTTGGCTAACTTGAAATTGATATTGTGTTGATAAGGAGTTAGTACTTGAAAGATGACACCCGAATGCTCTTACATATGACTACTAGTTGCATTTCCTGTTTAGGTTGTAAAATTTGTAGGGTCCATGTATATTTCCATCCGACCATTGCAAAATCAAATCAAAAACTCTATCTATCCTCACTCCGATAAAAAGCCAAGAAAAAAAATCTCTCCACTTCTTCTCCGACCCTAACAAAATGGAAGAATCTCCCAACACCACCACAACCAAATCAACAACTCCATCCATCCTCTATTTCCGCAGCTCAACACAATTCCTAATGCTCCAACAACACAACAACACAACAAAATCAAAACCCACAACAACAACAATTCCTTTTACTCCAACAAATCCAACAACAACAACAACAACACAAACAACACAAGCCATTTCTCGATTTCCTTCTAACATCGATGCCCATCTTCCCATTACAACAACGACCAATTCTTAATCATCAATTACAACAACACAACAAAACCCTAACCCTAATTCTTTAAATTCTTCTCAACAAATTAGACCGAATGCAGCGACGACAACGATGAGTCGAATGCAGACGCAAACACAAGCCCAGAATAATATAATAATAATAATAATAGTATAATGCGTTGGTTCGCAGCAGCAGCAGCAAACGCCGCCTGCGAACCATGTGGAATTGCAGATGGCTTATCAGGATGCTTGGCGTGTTTGTCCTGATCCAGATTTTAAAAACCCATTTTCTTCACTTGAAGATGCTTGTGAGAGGTATCTGTTCATGCCCTCTATTTTTTAAAATTTTATTTTTGTAATTTATTGCTTTTGATTTGTGTTCGGAAAGGGTAGACGAACAATGTAAAAGGTGTGTGTTTTTTTTTTTAATTGTTGATTTAAGATACTCTAACAAGTTGACATTTTTACTTAGGCTAGGTTAGGTTCTTACTTACAAAGTAGAAGGTTTTTACTTAG
>NW_025215768.1:0-11271 GCF_010389155.1 Erigeron canadensis | reverse complement strand
GCACACCGCGCCGACCCCCCGGTACCGGTAGGGTGGGGAGCGTTTTGGGGAGGGTTGTGCCGGTTGTGGTGCCGATTGAAAGCTGCGTCCTTGTTTTTTTTTTTTTTTTTAATTTTTGTAAACATAGATATGGATATAAGATATGTGTATATATGTATTGGCTGCTGTGCACCTATACAAAGAAGATGATCAGATTTATTGACTATTTTTGTTTTCAACCTCAAGTTGATATTTATTTCCAAACAACCTCAAATAAATAGTTATAGTTATTAGATATTATTACTTTTATTATTATTATCATTATATTTATTATTATTATTATTATTATTATTATTATTTTACTATTTTAAATTAGTTTTAGTTATTATTTAAAATAAAAATAAATAGAAATGAAATTAAATAGAAAAGGGTGGGGAGGAGAGAGGAGGGATGGCGAGGTGCTCCTAGCATTAGGGGAGGGGAGGGGAGGAGAAGAAAAATCGGGGAGGGGAGGGAGGAGTGGGGAAGCCCTCCCCCACCCTAATGGAGAATGGGAAAGAGAATCGAGAATAGGGAATCGATTCCATTCCCTCAATTCTCTATGAAATGTAGAGAATTGATGGGAATGGAAATTTTTTAATTTTTTTTTGTTTTAGTGATGTTATATGTATTAATTGATTATTATTAAAATTTGTATTTTTTATAATCATTCTCTGCTTGTACCAACGATGGAATCGATTCTCTTTCCAAATACTCATTCTCTTTCCCACTATATTCATTCTCTATTACATTTACATTCTCTTTGATTCACTCCTACCAAACACCCTTAACAACTTTATATTTCATCTCCTATATATTATATATATATATATATATATCTAGATATATATAATATATAACTAATGTCACTGGCAAAATGGAAACATTCAAGAAGAAAACCAACCAATTCAAAGGCTTACCAGTCAAAATGATAAACAATATTATGTCTAAACTCATCCAGATAATATCAAACACCATATAAGCCTTTATAGTTTATATATTAACTTCTTATTCCAACTTTCAAATAGTGTTAAAATATAAGTTGCAATATTACCTTGATTCTTACAAAGTATCTGTTTGAATTGTTTTGTGTTTACGAGGGATTAAGGATGACATATTAAGGAAAAGAAGGATTTATTTTGTGAAGAAAAAGAAGAGAAGGACTAGAAGTGCAATTATTAGAAGATAAAAGTTCAAGATGAAAATGTGTATTTACACTTGTATATATGCCACATTATTGTTATTAGGGTTTCAGATTTTTACACACTGATCGTACAATTTTCTCTCATATTCAAATTTTTTTTTTTCTGTATTCTTTGAATCATCAACTTGGTAATTTCATTCATATTTTCATATATTGATTCCGTACTAATAATAAACAATTAATTTCTATTTTGTAATAATAATATTTTTCAATTGTTGCATAATAATCTCTTTATTCAAGAGATTTAGATTCTGGATTTAAGGGTTTCTTACAAGTTATATTTACAAAATGTCAATTCTTCTTTGTAAACATTTTCACCTTATACGTTATATCCATGGCTTTATCCAAGTGACTTTTTGAAAGAATTTAATAGAACATGTCTATGTTGCTAAGTCAGATTTCTATAATAGGTTTTTGAATAACCCTGTGTGACTGTGTCCATGTGGTTGAGGTAAAAGGTATTCATTGATTTCAATAATGAAAAAGTTATGGGTTAAAGTCTCACTAAATTATGTCAGAAAATTTTTTCTTACATATAATGGGTTTTCTTTCATAGAATTAAGATATCAGGTGAACTAATGAACAATGATCATAATTTTCTTTAAAAAGGAACACTATGTATGCCCTTAAAGAAACATGTATCAACATGCAACTTACAAGCAAGAGGTCTTTGGGTTCAAGACTTGAGAAGTACATATGAAGTCTTGGCTTGGGTATCTCCAGGTTCAAATCTGAGGAGGCAGGATTTACCCCTATTGATCGTCGTGCCTTCGGGCGGATTAGTAGGGGGTTTCCCTCCGTCAGGTATTTGAAATAGACATTTCTACTTCGAGGAAGCTCTCTAACGCGGACCTGGTTAAGACAACGTATGTTAGACCTACCACTGTCGAATCGCGACATGAAATTCTCAAGCGAAATTCATTCACCTTTCAAAAAAAAAACCAAACATGCAACTAATCATATTGAATTATTACAATAGGCATGTAATTATTAAATCATTTATAATATCAGCATTCAACTAATCATATTGAGTAGCGAGTACAATGGGCATGTAATTATTACTTCATTTATATTCTGACTTTAATTAAATCAATTACAGAAAATAATCACCTAATGACATAAATGAAAAACGTTAAGTATCTTAGATGGATTGTGGAAATTTGACTAAAGTGAAATTAAACTATGCATTTATGGGAGTTTAAAGTCTATAGTTGCGAGTACTTTGGAGATACGTAGAAGTAACAAATGCAAAAGAAATTAAATAAGGTTTCATGTGTTAATGCCGTCAACCCAACTAGATTAATCGTTCACCCTAGATTAAATCATTTACAGCAAAGAAAATTTTAAATCTTGCTGATTAGAGCAGTTAAATAACTAACTCCACTTACCACCGTTTTAGGTACAATGGACGTTATAGGAATGACACCGTTTTTGAGCCTAACAAGAAGAGAAGCAACGTGCTATTTGACTCAACGTTTTAGGTACAATTGTTTCTTCGAGACCAAGTATGAGACGAGTAGACTTAAAATCCTCGAAACTTTTTGTAATTGTACTTTCTGGTTTTCAACCGGTTTAAAATTTAATATTATCTTTGTTGTTAAAAAAATATAACCAACTATACAACGGGTTGATAGTCTCGTGTATAGCAGCAAAACAACAGGTTGGATGAAAGATCAAAAAGTAAACTCCCAAAAATAATGTACAGGTTGGATAAAAACTGGGTTTAAAATTAGGTTTGCTTTTAGCTAAATAAATAGGTGCAACCAAAAACAAGCAAGGGAACAAGGGCACTTTAATCAAGTTTAATAGGACCATACTACATTAAGGCTTAAGTTACGACTAGTTTCCAGCACCCACATGACTATGCTACATAATAATACCCACATCTCAAAAATTGCTAGATCCTAAGCCAGTAGAGAGTTGGGTGAGCCCTAAACTATCAGCTGCACTAACCATCAAAAACTGATCGAAAATATTTCAATGCAACTACTTCAGAGACTACCCTGTGTCACATTGTACTACGGAACTTACAAAATTACAACCAAGTACAAAACTCTGAGAAGTTTAGTAGGTATGGTGTTTGGAGTTAAATGTCACGCCTCAACAAAAGAACATGGAGTTCTCAAGATCTTTGCAATTTTGGCAGCTCAGGAATAGGTACACTCCTACAGAAGTGAGGCTGTCCATTCCAGAACGATTTTCAAATGAATCGTTGAACTTAAGAAACCGGCCCATTGTTGGGCGGCAAGATGAGCGTACGATACAGGTGCAACTGCAAAACAGAATACAGTAATGAATGGAACGATATTAGATTTAGATGTCACAATTGGTGTGGTGAGTACCACGGCAAAATGGGTGACCAAGATTTGTTCTAATCTTTGTTACAAAAATTATTAATAGAAATGGGTCTTAAAATGATTACAAAAGTGGTATCTCGATACGTGATTATAGTAAATATAAAATATGCTTTAGGTGGTTTCATTAATTATACATTTTGGAAACTTTCCGCCCCATTTCCTTGTAAACTATTTTACAGGTTGCCTTTTGACCCATAGGAGATCAAGCATAGCCTGATTGATTGATTTATAAATAAATGGATCGACATTGGCCCCTCATTAATGTAATATGAGGAAAGTACCCGCGCGTTGCGGCGGTTATAGGTCATAGGAGGTGATAGGTCATAGAGTGTGATAGCCAAAAGCCTTAGCCGTACGGGATCCGCCATCGGTTTTAAAAATTCGTCGAAACTATATCGAATGACCTCTATAATTGAAGAGCATAAAAAATTAAGAGCACCCATATAATTTTTATAATTTATCAATGTACGGTTTTGAGATAAATGATTTGAATGAATTAGAGGAATAAAATGATTTATGGAGGAGAGAAAAAAAATGAGAGTTAAGATTTAAGGAGAGAGATGAAAATGAGTGGTTGAAAGTTGAAAAAATTTGGAGGGAACAAATGTTTTATAATGTAGTAGAGATAGAGATAGAGATATGATGCGTGTTAAAGATGAAGATGATACCGATTGAAGTTGTCGAGCTACTCCTTTGATACCTATAAAACACCATTCAGAAGGTTAATGATGTAAAGATTTTATTCAACTCTTATTATATAAAAGAAATTATGTAAATTCATGAGATTTTTAAAAATTGTGTTTTTAACTGCTCCTCTCTTTCTGCCAAAACCTCTCATTCAAGCCAAAAAAAGTGATCGAATTGACAAAAATGCCTAAAGGTGGGATAACCATATTTATTTTTTTAACACAGGGAATGACTAACACCATCTTCATTACAAAATTGAAACTAGAGCAAACAAAAAAAAATTTATATGTAAGAACATGGACTCTTACAAATACTAAACAAAAGAGCAGTGTCCACATTGGTCTAAACTCTAAAAATCGGCTAATTCCTATGGTGCGCTTGAAACATGAAGTTACATATACTATTAGCTATTATCTGAAAATAACAAGACATGTAATCCATAGGTAAATACTCACACGTAGGATAGTGAAAGAATTAAACTCTGCAGGGCATCGGGGAGAGAAACCAATCTCATCAATCAAGACATGATAGTGGGCAGGACGAGAAGTACCCTACAAATTCATAAATAACAGTAAATGCAAATAGCAAGTTAATCTGGTGGTTACAACTTCATATTTTGATACCTGGAGCACTTTAAACATTTTTACAAGTATTTCTAAAAAAAATAAGACTTCTGTTTTTTCTTCCTATTTTCTTTATTATAGTATTATACTTTGACCACTCGCCTCAAAATCAAAGTCGCCAAAATAAAGTATATATAAACTGGGCTGAAGAGTAATACATAATACACAATGCATGCTGCCACCAAGAGGAGTAAGCAAGGGAATAGGTGTATTATTGTATTAAAAATGTTATAGCAATAAAGTAAATAAACATAATGATTTAAGAACTTACAATTAATCCCGGTTGAGTACACATGTAAAAATCATAATTTCTTGGGTGAACCACTTTACTGTCTACTACGGTACCTGAAATACATACGCACAAGAGGAGAATATACTACTAAGGTAGAGTTCACTATTATTTAAATAACTAAATGATTAAGACCAACTGACCAAGAGAGAACAAACCAGGAGGACATTTTCAGGGCCATTAGCTTGGAAAAGCTTTGTGTGATGATTCTTTTGAGCCACAATGACAGTGAACTTAGGAACATCAACCCATCAAGATATTGGTATGCCTGTATCATGCAAGGACTCGTATCAGTTGAACCAGAAAAACCAATTATACAATAAAGTAATTTTACTTCCTCTCAAGTCTCAAATGATGTGTTTGTCAATAAACTTAAAGCAAGTTTTAAATTTACTGAAAGCATAGAAGGTAACAAAACACGCAGGTAAGGCGGGACGGGTAGCAGGTCAATACATACAGCCACGCATGTGAGGTGGGCTGGGTAGCGGGGTCAATACTGGTTCAGGTCAAAACAAGTGAGTTAATGTACGGGTCAGAATGGGTTGGGTCGAATTGAGCCATACACTTTTTGTCCATTTACCAACACCTATTGATTAAATAATCATATAATTGCTGAGAGATAATAATTTAGAACATTGTAAGCAATTCAATGTAAGTTAGGGAAATCAGGTTGACCTTTAACTTATTAGCTAATTTTCTACATCCAACCCATCAACAATAAGATACAACCCATATTGACTCGTTTCTATATTAATGGGCTGAAATTTGCCATTTCTAAAAATATATTAGGTGCCATCAATTCTCAACAAAAAAGATAACTTGTTGACCACTGCCAGACCATTCCAGACAATGACTGGGCACTGAAGGCAAATGACATGGTGGTAAACAGAACATGAGAAACATACCTTGATCATTTGATCCAACTCTATATTTATCACTTGATTGAACTGGGATTCACTCACTCCATCTCTAAAACAAATTCCACAAAAAATACTTGTAGAGATTAAAAGCGCCACAACGAATAGAAAAGGACTTCGATGTGTTGACTTTCAATCCTTTAGGTGTGGGGTGTGTGTATGTGTGTGTATTTGGGGAGGGTGGGTGGGGTGGGGGGGGGGGGGGGGTTAAGCCATAGCCAAGTTACGCATACCCTTATTTATATTACCCATTTTCAGCTATATATGCATGACAAGATGGTGCAACTATTTATTAAAAAAGAACATGAAATAATAATACCTGAATACATAATTTGAGTTGGTTTACGGTTATTGCTTGTTCGATAAAATCAAGAAGTAGCTCTCGTTCAAAACAATGTCAATAAAAACATCAGACAGCCATATTGGGACAAAGATATTAACAAGTATGATGCTATAAAACAAAACAAGACCACTGTTAAAAGAGTCTAACTTCACCAGCTTACAATGAGTACCTCTCAGCTCCTAAATTTAGAACAGCTTAGATTTTGAAAGAAACTGGGTAATGACTTACAGTGGCAACTTCAATTATTTATATGTAAATAGGTAAGATTAGATTTTTATTCCCAATGGTCAAGCAGATAAAATTGTAAAACATATTAAATAGAGAAGAGATAAAAGAGAATTGTGTCAAATAGATTGTTTAATTCAAAAAATTAGATTGTTACTGAAACATTACTTAATACTTTATCGTTTAAATTCATTAATATTTCATGTACTGAGAATTAGGGTTATTTACATTGGTAAGAAAAGTCACTTGATTTAATCAGTTACCAGACCCACCCATTTCAGCATCTCTGTTGACTACTTTAAAACAAGAGAATATTTAGAAAACAAATACTAAATCCATAAAACTAGAACATGCGACTCGATCTGAATTTAAGAATTTCAGATTTCAGTTTTTGAAAGTGGACTCCAATTGTAGGACAGTGTGATACATAGAGAGAGAAAAAACACATTTCACCATTGAACAACCTCATCATGCCCTTGTCTTCTCCGTCCTCTAGCAGTTCAAATAAACCTTGAATCATTTCCACCTTCGATGATTGAGACCTACAGATGATGCTTTATATCTTGATATCAAAGGCCATGAATGGGATCCACAACCTAGAAATGTGACCATTAAGAAACCAAGAGAACAATGAATATTCACCTTGTACAATACGTAAGAGTCAGTGATTCAAATCAAGTGAAATATTACCGCAGCAATTGATGGTATGTCGGATTGACCTGCGGACCCATGTGAGACATCCATACCCATTATCATTGTTGGAGTATCATGTAAGGGTATACGAGACGACTGTTCTATTGCTAACAAAGAATTGATCCCACCAAGCTTGAAATTACACACAAAAAAAAGGAGTAGTTGATTTAGGTTTAAAGATTGGCAACAGAGGTCTAAATTGCAACTCTAAAGCTTTAAACTTAATACTTTGTATTAATTTCAAAAGCACATTGTGAGATATTGACCAGTGATCTTGACAGGACACACGCATTGTGTGGGAATTCCATGGTCGCTTAAACATTTTTTCTTCCAAGGACCTTAACACATTAATAGGTACAATAACTGAGGAGCGGTCGGACTAAAGTGCAATACATTTTATATACGATAAATGGACTTTGTACCATATAAGTCACAACTTTTTCTCTCTGGTAAAATGCAAAGAAGAAAGTCAGGAAAACCCGGGAGCTTTGCTGAAAGCTGATCAAACATCTTTTCTACGCGTACTTCAGGACCATTTTTTCGATTCTGTGGGTCTTCCTCCATTAGTGAAAATGGGCGATCAATAATCTGAAGAAAAATCGAACATCAGGTAAAAGGTGAGAAGAGGTGGGGTAGGTCAAAAGGTGTTTGGTTTGAAACTGCTGAGTTTTAGTATGCGCAAACCAGATCAGGTTGACGTGTTACAAGAAGAATTTTGATACAAGGATCAAATATATCCTCGAATAAAACAATTTAAGAGGTAATCATAAGAATAGACTTATGGGTGACTTCAACCATTTTTAATCTGTTTGAGAAATAACTATATTTCTTGATTTGGCCCATTTGAGAAAAACACAACCTAAATTGACCTATAAATAAGTGAACGGGTTGAAAAACTGCCACTTCTACATCAAACCACACTTGTTCAAAGCAGACAAAATATTAGCAATTGCTCGACATACAATCCTATACTCCTTCCACAGTCTATGAGCTCCCGCGATAGATGATGCATCACCCTGGCAGAAAATGGCAATGCCCAGTTTGTATTTTATGGGACTTAAAAGTTTCTGCAAGAAAAATAAATATATACTTAGAGACAAGAAGCTCCATTGGTAATGATTCTTTGGCATCGATCATATATAGGAGCAGCCAAATGTCATGAATACAAATCAAGTGTACCTTTTTGCTAAAGTTCCATCGTCCATTACGAGGGATAAATTCTTCTCCGTTACCAGCCTTCAACTACCATAGCGATATAAATGTATAGAGTATCATGATCAGATTCCATGAAAATAAAGACACATCTTATCTTATTAATTTTATACAAAAGTAAATATTAACCATTGGTGCTCAAGGACACGGCCATCCACTTGAGCAAGTGTTTGTCAATAGATATTCACATGAAACTAGTAGAGGGTCATCATCGTAATGATAGTTTTTCATACCCTGCCAGTTTAAAACAATTGATTAAAGCACAATAACGGAGATCAATTATATAAGATAAAGGGCGTAATAAGCTTTACATCAGCTATAGCTTGCATTTTCTCTCGAGTTTTTGCCTTGAACTTTCAACGGAGATGCTCTCTGCATTGTAGATAAGGCCTGCGTATACCGTTGAAGGAAACAAGAGAGCAGAGCTGGGAGCCATGGAAAATGATAACATGATTAGAAGGTTCTGTCAGCAGACAGTGGTAAAATAAGATAGCTCAATAAGAATAAAAGTCGCAACCTCCACAGGAAAATAGCTTGGCTTCTTTGGTTTACCAACATCATGCATGGTATGTATGCAGAGTACGTAATCATGTTACGATGTTTGGTGAAATAATCAATACTGTAATGTTTATTGTCTGGTCATCGTATGTACCATCGTCTTTTTTCACTCTCATAGGAAACCTAAAGAATAATCCACGCAAGTGAATCTCAGACAATAACTTTCGGCAAACTGCATAAGGCTGGAAATACGATTCACTTTTAAATGATAACGCATCATACTTATTTTAAGTATTAAAGCAACATACTAACCATTTCTTAACAAACATACTTAGTTAAGAAATGATAAGTATGTAACATTAATGATTAGAAAAATGTATGTGGCATATATATCAGTAAAGTGGATGCATTTTCCTGCGGTGTGCCATAGGTGGGTTGGTAGCATACATTCAAGAGAAGAAACACTTACAGTTGTTGATTGCAAGGCTTTTCACTCATCCCCGTGATCTTAAATTCCCTGTTGCTGTGGTTGTTTTTATTCTCAAGTTTTTAAGTGTTCTTGCCTGCCAAAAAAATGTACTTAAGATACAAGGAGATTAATAGAGAGAATGTTGTGTACCTTTAATACCTTCACCCAGTCAATAGACCGAGCATCACACGCTTTTTGTGCTTTTGGTTGCTCGATCCACTCCTGGAAATCACTCAGAGTATTTGATACATCTGCAGAGACAGGTGCAATAGCAGTCAGAAGAACCGGGTGAGAATTACCATGAGTAATGTGTAAAGTCGACCTGATCATACCCATATTCAATGACAAACCATCAAGTGTTGGACGAAAACTAGAATGGAATCCACGGCATCCAGTGACACCCCTCCAACATCACTGAAGTTCTAGAGTCATCATGAAAAATGACTGCCTTAATAGAAGACATCCCCTGCATCAAAATATACTTTTATATAAGGTAAATATATATAAATAAAACTAAAAAAAACATTCATGGAGGACAAACTAAAATGCCTTGAGCAGCTTGTTGTCTCAAAATGATATCAAGAACCCTCAAAGTATCTCCGAGTTTATCAGGATCTGCTCCTTGAAGGCCAAGAGAAACAGGATTTACGGTAGTTCAGCAGCATAAGTAATCTTTACTTTAAAAGTCTTCTCCTGAAAAGAGTGCCTTAACTTTTACCGGGTTCACTAAGAATCCCATCTCAGCAGGGCTTCTGCTAAAAAGAGAAACATTAGCTAAAGTCTACATGAATGTCAGTTATAAGATTTAAGTCTGAAGAGATTGACACACGGTTTGCATATGTATCTTCAAGAAACAACCATGAACTCGAAGTTGTTTTGGGAGAGGCCGACAGTATAAAGGCTTTTTCCATCATATGCAAACCTCTTACCAGAAAGTTCAGAGGAGTATGTTTGGTAAAGCTTGTCGATAATTCTTCTCCCCAAAAATTTGTTCTCAATTACTCTGTTATCTTCAGAAGTGACAGATACCTGCACCATCATGATATTATCGGAACTACATGCTCGACTATAAAAAATTATTATAAAAGATGATCACAATCAATACCATACACTGTACTGGTAAAATATCTCTCCGGATTCTTGACTGAAACTTTGAAATGATTAGCAAGCAACGAAATGTGCTTTCCAGCACTTCCAAATCCAGGCCTACTAATTACGGAACGCTTGGGACGGTTTCTTGCTCCGTCTCCATGTTGGCTGTATAACTTCTGGCTGTGGTGATGGCGATGATAGCAAGGGTGCCATGGGTGTGGAGCCATTATCGTCTTCAAATTTGCCTTCTCCATCTTTTACATCCACAGGAATCCTTGCAGAATTAGCATATACAGTATAGTAAGAGCATCAAGGGCACAAGAAGGATACCAAATATAAGCATTGTCACTTCCTGAAGTTAACATGGGTATCAGAAAAATTCATTTGAACTTTTTGAAAATTTGCAGAATTCAAATTTAACCCAAATCTGCCTAAACTGACGTTGTGGTCGTATATTTCAATTTAATCTTGAGTAGATCTAGCCCACCACATCACGAGTTCACGAGATATGTTATCAGTATCATACACCTTGTGAATAAAACGCACTCTCATCATCAAATAACTATATATAAATACACCATGTACTCAAATAACTTCAGTCTTGGATAATGATTTCTGATATTCGGTTTTACAAGTTAAGCAGT
>NW_025215766.1:0-13086 GCF_010389155.1 Erigeron canadensis | reverse complement strand
CCCAAACCCCAAACCCCAACCCCAAACCAATACACTGTTGTTGGAGGTTAACTCATATATTTTCTTTTCTTGCCACTTATTTTATGGTGGCATTTTATTTTGGTTTTGTCAAAACACTTCATCTGGTCCCACTGGCATAAGTTTAGTGGGTTTTAGGGTGTTTAGATGGCATGAGTTTTGTTTTTTCTGTGTTTTTCTTGAGTTAAAGGATGATATTTGTTGTCTTTTGTTTGCATTTTAGTCCCTCATGGACTCAATGCTCCTGTTTTTTTCATTCAGCTTGTAAACAAGTCAGTATGCTTGCTGTCCCACTGGCTTGTAAATAGAGTTTTAGGATGTAGATTCTGGTGTTGGAGGTTTTATAGAATCTGGCCATTATTTTCTTTGTTTGTGTCAGTCTTGGTTTCTTTTCCTATTTTATTGGTCTTTGTTGTGTCTGGGAGGGTTTCTTATCTCTACTTTGGTTGGGCTGAGATATAAGGGGGTGTTGTTATGGTAGTGGTGGACACTCGATATGTCCTCAGTGGCTGAGTATTTGGTGTTGGAGGTTACTTCAGCTTTTTTGGTGTCCTGGCCCTTCTCTTTTTGGGGTCATTGTGTTGTGTGTTAAAGTGCTTCATTTTAGTCCAAGCAAGCAATAGGTTAGTGGTGAGTAGGCTTGGTGTCTTGCATGGAGTATGCTCCTATTTTTCCTTTGGAGTTATAAGGTGCAAAATTCAGTGTGTTTGGTCACAATTTGGTCCCTCATGGACTAAATTGTTCTGTTTTTTATTTGTAGCTTTATATGTCAATTGTCAGGATTGGCATTCTATTGAGTCATATCTGATTTGGGGACAGTCATGTACTATTGATTGTTCTTTGTTTTTCTGCAGTGTGTGTTGTGCAGGAAAATCAGTTTGCTTTGTTTTCTTCTTTTTCTAGATTGTTGGTCTGAGTCTGTTGTGTATTGGAATGGGTATTTTCTAGGTTGGGTTCATGGGTTCAGGAAGATTTGGTGGACTATTAGTTTGTTTTGCTTATGGGATTGCTGGTTCAGATTGGTTCATATTGCTTTGACTTTGGATAGTCAAATGTTAAGAATTTATTTGGTCTGAATATTAGTTTTGAGGTAAAAATAAAGAGTTTTGGTATTTTCTGATTGGTGGGGATCATCATAGAATTTTAGTCGTGATCAAGTTGTCATTAGCTTGGTCAGATTATATGGCTAAACTAATTGTTGTTAATGATATGAATTTGTAGGTTTGACTTTTGCAAGTCAAATTGTTAGGAATTTTGATTTGTGCCTGCTGCAGATTAATTTGAAAGTTAGAATAGGTATGATGACATTGGAGTTATTTGTAAGGTTTTTCTGCATATTGAAGATTCATTTTAGCTATATGTATATTTGACTTTTTTGATCAAACAGTTCATACTACAAAGGAAGAAATGTTTTTGGTGGGAATTTAGAGTTTGAATTTTGTAAGGATTACTATTTTATTATTATTCAGATTGGTGGAAATGCAGTTGGTTTGATGAGAATGATTTTTTGATCTTCTGTTTCTTATTTCTATGCAAATGGTTTTTGGTGGACTGATCTCAAAATGGGTCATGGACTATTGGCTTCTCGTGGACTTTGATTTATGGATTGATTCTTTTGGACTAAGAATTTGATAGAAAGCTGGCTCATTTTTTGGGCTTTTGGTGATGGACTTATGGACTTATTGGTTTAAAGATGAGGAAAGATCATGACGCGGATTGCAAGCTATAGAAGAGTTTTGTGCATTTTTTTGCTTAGTTGTTGTTTAATAAATTGTAATGATAATTGTTGTAAGACGTTAGTCGTTTTTTTCTTAGTTTATAGCTTTATTGTTGGGATGTGCATTAAGGCTTTGTAAAATGCACTCCCCTTTGGGAATGCCCAAAGTTTTTTTGTAAGACATTTTATTCTTTTAATATTATCCAAAGGGTAAATACCTTTTACCCAAAAAAAACCCTAAACCCTAAACCTTAAACCCTAAACCCTAGACCCTAGACCCTAGACCCTACACCCTACACCCTAGACCCTAGACCCTACACCCTAGACCTAGACCCTAGACCCTAGACCCTAGAATGAGTGGGAATTTGGGACCTATCAGAGACAGATACCAAAAATGCCAGTTAAGGAGCCAATTCCAATTAAAATTGTGAAAAATGTGGAAAATGATGGTAATTTAAGGAGTTCTTCCAACCCTAAGAATAAAGGTCCTGTTATTAATGAAACTGGCCCTTTCATTAAAGTTTTCCTTTAAAAAGAATAGAATTCAGTGAAGTGGTTCCAGAGTATAGAGTTAAAGAAGATAAAGAGAAAAGCCTAAGAGTAATGTTGGAAAGGAAAGCAGTGTGTCTGATGTAGAGTTGTCAATAGATATGATTTTTGAACCAAATGGAAGATGATGAGATTATGAATGATCAAAATGCAGAAGATGAAGGTGATGGCGGGATACAGAATATATGATTTATCAAGAGGATAAGAGGTGGTGATGAGATATATAAATGATAAAAAAAACCCTGATAGGCCAACATTGATAGTTGGACTTGTGGGCAATATGATTACTATGTAGTTATGTGCAAAGAAAGGGTATTGTGCCTGTGAAGGAATTTGAGGATGTTGGTCCTGATAATGGGAGTATAGGGCATTTTATGGATGAAGGAGGAAAGGAAGGTAAGAAGGTATCACCAGTGGTTTATGATACCTCAGATTCTTTATTTAATTAAAATGTTATTAAAATCCTTGTTTGGAATATTAGAGGAATTTCTAATTCCACTAACCAAGAAGATGTTCTTAGAATGAAGAGTAGTGATAGTTTCAGTATTTGTTGTTTTAGTGAAACACACCTTTATAAAAATATTAGTAAGAGTGGCTAATAATGTTTGGTGGTTGGCAATGGGTTTCTAATAGTGCTGTCTGTTCAAGGGCACTAGAATTCTTGTGGGTTGGGATCCAAATATAGTCAGAATTATGGTGTTGGAGTCTCATCAACAAGTAATTCACTGTTTTGTTGAAGTGATTGATAGTAATAAAAGTTTTCACTGTTCTTTTTATTTATGGTTACCATAAAATGGTACAAGAAGGGAGTTGTGGAAGAAGTTAGAGGAGCATAAGCTTTTTGTAACAAAGAGTCCCGGATCATTGCTGGGGGTTTAATGCTACTTTGAGTCCTGAGGAGCATTCTGTAGGATCTTCTGGTATTACAAGAAGTATGGATGAGTTCAGAGATTGTGGGAAAGCTGCAAATTGATGATATTTGTAAATCAGGAATGCATTTCACTTGGAATCAATCTCCTGGTAAAACTAAGATGTTATGAAGAAATTGGACAGGGTAATGGGGAATGCTGAGTTTATGCAGAAATTCAATAATGCACATGCCATTTTTATGCCTTTCTATAGATCTGATCACTGCCCAATCATTTGAGTATTCCTGATATTGTGATTAACGGTTAAGACCTTTCAAGTTTGCTAATTATTTGGTTTTTAAGGAGAATTCTTGCCTATTGTCAAAGAAGTTTGGAAGGAGGATATTAGAGGTTATCATATGTACTCTTTGTTTCAAAAATGAAGAAGTTGAAGCCTCTTTTAAGGAAGTTAATTTTAATCAGGGAAATTTGTTTGTGAAAGTAAAGAATACTATAATGGAGTTAGGCTTTGCTCAAGCAGATGTGGAAAAGGATCCTACAATCAGTTCCAGAATAAAAGAGTCTGTTTGTTTGAAAGCTTATAATGAGGCAGTTTTGGATGAGAAAGGTTTTTGAAGCAGAAGTCAAAGATAGAATGGTTAAGTGAAGGAGATTTTAATTCAAAATTCTTCCATAAGGTTGTAAAGGGGAGACAGAACAGAAACATAATTGAATCTGTTATGAATTGGAGGGTGATAATTTTTATGGGAAGCAAGTTGGAGAACAATTTATTGCTCATTTTGAAAGTGTCTTGGGGTCAAGTTCTCAGTTATGCCTTCATGATCCTCAGACTCTTTTTAGCAAAAAAAATAAAGGAAATTGATGCTTGGAAAATGATTAGTGCTGTGTCAGATGTGGAGATTAAGATGGCCTTATTGACATTGCTGATGACAAGGCCCCTGGTCCTGATGGTTTTTCTGCAAAGTTTTCAAAGCAGCTTGGTGTATTATTGGCAGGGAGTTTTGTGATGCTGTAAAAGTTTTCTATAATGGAAAGCTTTTGAAGAAGTTAATGCTACTATTATTTGCCTAAATTAGCTACTACACAAAAGGTATCTGATTTTAGGCCCATTTCTTGTTGTAATGTGATTTAAAATGTATTAGCAAGGTCATTTGTAATAGAATTAAAGGGGTGAGGTGATGTAGTTGATGAGAATCAAAGTGCTTTTATCCCCAATAGACAAATCAGTGATAATATTCTTTTATCCCAAAAATTATTAAGCAAGTATCATAGAAGTAGAGGCCCTCCTAAATGTGCTTTTAAATTAGATATCCAAAAAGCTTATGATTCTGTGGAGTGGAATTTCCTGAGAAGCTGTTTAGAGTGGTTTGGGTTCCATTCTTGCATGATAGAATGGATTATGACTCTGGTTCTTTCCCCATGTTTTACAATTGCCATTAATGGAGAGCATAAAGGTTTCTTCAAAGGAAAGAGGGTTTAAGGCAGGGTGATCCTCTCTCCCCATATCTTTTCACCATGGTTATGGAAGTTCTTACCTTAATGTTGAAAAGGAAAATTCTGGCTAGCCAGGAGTTTGAGTATCATTGGGTTGTGAGGATTCTAAAATTACTCACTTATGTTTTGCTGATGATGTTTTGTATTTTTGTCATGGAGACGATAGATTTGTTAGAGTAATCAGGGAAGCCATGTTAGAGTTTGGGGGAATTTCAGGCCTTATGGTTAATATGGATAAGAGCACTTTATTTTTTGGAAATGTTAAAAACAGTATGCAGGCTAAAATCCATGATATCATGCCTTTGAATGTGGTGAGTTACCTGTTAGATATCTGGGGGTACCTCTGTTAACTAAGAGGTTATATAAGAAGGATTGTTTTTGTTAATTGATAAAGTTAAAAGGAGAATTAAAGATTGGAAAAATAAATCTCTCACCCTGGCTGGTAGATTGCAACTTGTTTCTGCTGTTTTAAGGTCTCTTCAAGTGTTTTGGTCATCAGTTTTTGTACTTCCAAAAAGCATTGCTGATGAGATGGAGAGTTTATGCAGAGGTTTTTGTGGTGTGGGGGAGAGATGAAAAGAGGTAAGGCAAAGATTAGTTGGGAAGATGTTTGTAGGCCAAGGATGTGTGGAGGTTTGGGATTGAAGCCTTTATATCTTTGGAATCTGTCTTTGATTTCCAAGCATATTTGGAACATTGTTAGTAATAGAGATTCTATTTGGGTAAGATGGATAAAGAATGTTAAAATAAAAGAAAGAAATTTTTGGGAAATAAAGCTATGGAGGGTAGTAGTTGGTGTTGGAGAAAAATCCTGCAGTCTAGAGAATTGTTTAGATTTTCATTGTGACTAAAATTGGTGATGGTTCCATGACTTCTCTTTGGCATGATAATTGGCATTCTATTGGCCCCCTGAGTAGGTTGTGTCTAATAGGGATTATATGAATGTGGGTAATCTAATTGTTCAAAAGTTGTTGACATCATTGTAAATGGTGAGTGGAATTGGCCTGAAGGTTGGGAATCTAAATTCCCTATTTTGTTTATTAGTCCCCCTCCTTTATTAATCTTTGACAAAAAAGATTTGTGTGTTGGAAAAACAATTTGGATGTCATTGTTCCATTTTCTGTGAACAATGTATGGAATGATTTAAAGACTGAAGGGCAGAAGGTTGGATAGGTAAAATGGATTTGGTTTAGTCAATGTATTCCTAGAAATTCTCTTATGTTATGGCTAGCTTTCAAGTGGAAACTTAAAACTCAGGACAGATTAGGTCCTTGGGAAAACCAGAGAAATGTTCTGTGTGGCTTCTGCAATTCTCAAAGGATTCTCACCTGCATCTTTTCTTTATGTGTAATTATGCTAAAAAGTTTGGGCAGAATTGAAGGTTATGGCTAATCTGCACAATGCTCCTGATAATTGGGAGGATTTAAAGGTTTATATTCTAAATTACCAATAAATAATAGTATCCAGATGGCACATTTAGGTTTGTTCAAAGAAGAATTAAATGTGTTAAGAAGGTTCCCGCTATCAGATGGGATCAGACATGCTGACGGAGATGACATTTTGGCAGATAGATATCAAGTCAGGCGAAGCACAGATTTTTTGATGATTCAAAGAAACAGATGTTGCTACGCATGTATGATCCAATGCAGGTTGTCAATTTGTCAAGAGGTGATCAAAGAAGACTTTTGAATACACCTTGCTCAGTTGTAGATTTTTGGAGAGTAGAGGAAAGACGCTATCGCAACATTCTCGCTCATTGTTTGCAAGAGAGAATTCATGCGAATAGCATCAGACTTTTATTTAATGGATAAGATTTGAAGTTCAAGTTTTGAAAACTTTAAGAGATCTAGTTGCAATCGTCAAGGGGAGTCTGTAGATGCAGATTCGGTGTGACAATCGCAACATAGATTTGATTATCATTTATGTTTAGGAACTTGTTTGTAATCATTTAATAAGAATTGTGTTGATATTTAATGATTACGTTTGAGCTTCAATATTATATCTGTTTGTGTTTTGTATTGTGTTTGTGTTTTATATTGTTTTGCAGGTACAAGAACATAGAATCAAGGTTTATAAGTGTCGTAGAACACTTAAACGGTGATTGGATGTTATGTACGAGTCAAACAAAGAACAAACGATCGTCCCTCGTGCTGACGTCATCAGCATGTAGGATGAACCTCGTGCTGACGTCAGCACGAGGCAGATCGGTTGTTAATTGTTTCGGGCCTAATACGTAATTAGGCCTAAGCCCACACGATCCAATACTTAACTAGTATAAATACAAACCTAATCTACGGAATTAGGTTAATCGTTTTCGAATTCTTGAGAGTTATTTACGAATTTACGATATAAGGTTAATTGTTCCTTCATGTAGCCTCCTACACGAACCACAAGCCTTGTGCATCTCCTTGGTTGATTAATTGCTCATTAATCAACGAAGGCAATAGCAATCTAGTTATCTCAAGAGGATTCCGCACTCTTGACATACGAATCGCGTCTTATTACGATCCACGCAACAATAGGGCACCTTATAGTTAGTCTTGGGGGCTATGATCTATACATCTGGCAGGAGAGAATCTCAGGCTTTTTCAGGGCAAAAAGAGGTCAGTTAAAGATTTATGTATGATAATTAAAGATATTGTTAGATTGAGGTTATTGAGATTGAATGTTAAAGCTTCTAGAGGTTCTGATGAGGCTGCAAAATTGTGGTTTGGATTGGAATCAGGGTTTATGCAAGAATTTAATAATAACATTAATAATGGATAAAAATAATTTCTCTTGACTGGGCTTCTGCTTATGGTTGGGATTTATGGTTTCTTTTATTTTATGTTAGGTTGTTTGTTAAAGGGTGTCTGGGGTCTAGTGCTAGCAGTGGACATTCGAATTACTTCTCTTAGGCATGACTTTTGGTGCTGGAGGGTAGTCATTGTCTGTTCTTGTCTGCCTATTGTCCCTGATAGGCTTTTGTATGTGTGAGTTATATAGCTTTTATATTGTCCAGGCTAGCATAGGTTTAGAGGTGAGTAGGTTTAGGAGTCTGCATGGAAAATGCTCTTGCTTTTACTCTTTTGGAGTTATAAGGTGGAAATTTATGTGGTTGCATCCTAATCCCTCATGGATTTGGTGCTCTGGTGTCTCTTTGTGTTTGATGTTCATATCAGTTCTTGGATTAACTGGTATTCTGGTCTCTTTTTCTGTTTGTTTATACAAGTAATTGTCTTGGCTTGTATATTTGTGTTTCTGGTGTAGATGGAGTGCCAGAGACATGTCCAGCCTTGTGTGTGTCTATGTATGGGTTGTTTACTGGTTTGGGAGGGTCTTTTCTTGGATGTTTTATTGGATTTGGTTTGGTATTTTGAGGTTTGTGAGGGTTCTGATGAGCTGGTGGTATGGTTGTTTTTTGTCTCAAATTTCAAGTTGTTGAGTGTCTAGGTAATCTGTTGGTAACTTACAGATATGATGATTTTTTTTTTTTGTTGTTACTAGATGTGGTAGTAATTCAATGAATTTAAGGATAATATGTATAGTTGTAATTCTGCAGTTTTGACTTTGGAAAGTCAACTGGTCTGCTGATTTTTGATCATAAAGATAGGGTTGGATTTTGGGTGGAATGGTGTTGTTTTTGTGAAAGAAATAGTCTTTTGAAGATATTGAAAACTGCAGAAAAGTTTTTGTTCGCATTGACTATTTTAGTCAATGCTATTAGAATTATGGATTTTGTTGTTCCACCATGTATAGAATTTGGCTGAGGTTGTATGTTTTAAAAAGAATCATGATGCATCTATGGGGATGTTTGAGGCAGAGGAACTGTATCTGATTGAGGAGTGTATTGACAGACTTTCTTTTAAAAGTTTGACATTTTTAGTCAATGGGTGCATTTTGGATGGGTTGAAGTGTTTTGGGGGAATCGTTTACTTGTTCTATCCTTTGGAGGGGTTTATGGTTTGTTGATTATAAAGGAAATTTTTTTATAGAATTTTTTTGGTGATTCAGGATGGTTTTTTTGGCTGAAGTGTTTATTTTTGTGTTTGTGGTCTTATATGGGCTTGTGGCTACTTGGTGTGTTATATGTGGAGTTGGGCTTGTTCTGATGGCTGAAGATGTTTTTCTGTTGGGCCAAGCATTTTGAGAGAATAAAAGTGTTTCGAGATGGGCTTTAGATGGCAACAGAGATTATTTTTCTATTTCTTATGTTTTTCGGTTTTATTATGTTTTAATTTGTAATAATCTTTTCAAGACTCTAGCTTTAGTTGTAATTCTTGTTTATAGCTTTAGTGTTTGGGATATGCATTAAGTTTGCTTGTAAAATGCACTCCCTTATGGGTATACCCTAGTATTTGTACATATCTTTGTTATTTTATAAATGGTATTCCAAGGGCTTTGCCCTTTTATCCAAAAAAAAAAACCTAAACACTAAACCCTAAAGGTGTTGTGTATGTTTTCTCTCTGGGCGATTTTCCCCTCATGCACCCGTTCGAATTTTTCAAGCAAAAATCATTCAATTCGGCCTCTTTCTGTTGATTGATTCTGTTTTTCGTTAATCCCTTTCAATTCCTTTCTGATTTTAGCTTCTAATCATGCCAAAAAACCTCCAAAGATCGTGGGAAGTCTAGGAAAAAATCAAAGAATGTGGACATCGAATTTGATGGCTTAGAACCAAAACCCTAGGCTTAGATTCGATTTCTTCACACAATTCTGATGCTATTCGATCCAATTATAATCTCAGATCATCATCTTCTTTATCATTTGTTGCTAATTCATTTGAATCTGATCCAATTGAACCCGTTTCCTCTCCAATTTCGGCCGTACATCTTCTGCCACCATTCAACCACCGATCGCCGCCACATCTGGGGTGGCTGCCGGCCACCAGGGGGTGGCTATGGCAACGTGTCATGCTGGGGATAGGATATCTGCTGAAAACTCTAATCAGATTCACGATCAGGGGTGGAAAAATCGAATTTTTCATCAAAAAACCCTAGCCGCCCTTTGTTTGGTGTTTCCCCACCGCCGGCCACCACTGTACCACCACAGTACCACCATGTGGTGGCTGATGGGTCCCTCAACCCACTCGAAACCCAGGTGGGTCGGGTCGTGGATCACCAGTCCCTACCGATCCTATTCAAGTCAATACTCAAACCGAAAACCCTAATTTTGATGTTGAAACCCTAGCTTTTCATTTAAAAATCCGATGCCCCACCTCCACCCCCCATGCATGGTGTCTCGATTCCCAAATCAACAAATGCACAACCCGACTGATGGGTCTGTTCATGTTTCTCCTACAGTTAATCTTGATCGTGTGAGTGAGTTTTTACAAGAACAACTCCAAAAAGCTAACAAAGTGAACGAGTCAACATTTTCGGGTTCTCCTAATCCTTTTGTTGGCTCAACAAATAGTGGTGCGACTCTTGCTCAATCTCCATCTCTTTCGAATCCAGTTGATGCTACCTTTAGTGTTGGTGTTCATGCGAGTTCGAATGATAACATCAATGTTGAAGTTTTTTTGGATAAAATATCACATGTAGCCAATGTACATCAGGATTTGCATGTACATAATGGTATTAATATCTCATCTGCGGGCCCTACTGATCTACTTGATGATGATGGTAATGTCAGAGTTGTGTTGGATGATGATGGTGTTTCACCTATCACTGATTCACATTTTGCTCATTCTAGTCCGAAAGGTAATCAACACCTAACTCATTGCCAATCTTTTCAAAGAAGCGGCAAACATACATAGGACTGGTAAGCTTCGTTTCATTCCTCCTGTTTTCACTGAGATAGGTACTAGACATGCTGTTATTCCTGATGATCTCATTGTGAAACAAAGTAAGCAATGGTTGATGACTTTGGTTGTAGCTTTGTTGGTAAAAGACATGCTTTTCCTTTTGTTCGTTTTCATGCATTTAGATTGTGGAAAAGTATGGTCTGGTTGATGTTGTCTTGAATAATCAAGGTAGATTCTATTTAAATTTGATAATGCTGAGGATGGGATTTGTGATTAAGAATAGGCCTTGGTTGTTTAATGATATTCCTGTTTTGTTGAAGAAATGAAGTCGGGATTGAGAATGATAAGATTAGACCTAGTTATGTTCACATGTGGGTTAATATATATGATTTGGATGCTACTATGTGGGATTATGATATTCTTAGCCACATCACTAGTGTTATTGGGGTCCCCGTTGCTTTGGATAGATTTACTGAGGAGATGATTGAGAAAACGGCTAGGGCTCTATTTGCTAGGGTGTTGATTAAAGTTAGCGCAAATCATGATATTCCAGCTTTTGTTGAGGCACTAGTGTTGGGTAAAATGCAGAAATTCAGGTTACAGTATCTCTGGAAGCCGGATAGATGTTCTCATTGTGCTATTTTTGGGCACAAGTTTCTTGATTGTGTGAGAGGCCAAAGTCTGCTGAAGAAATGGAAGCTGGGGCTACTACACCAGCAACTGAAGTGGGCCCATCTGGCACTAAGACACATGATCCACAGGTCCTACAGGATGAGCAAGGCTTTCAGCAGCCCAAGAAGAGAAAAGAAGGGCCAAAAAGCCCAAGTTGCAGCGGGTATCCAGATTCCTAAGCCCAAGGTACGATATGTACCTAAGGTTCCACAGCAGCCTGCCAACTCCAAAGGCAAGGCACCGATGACCACCCAGGACACATTAGCATCTATAGATTCATCTCAGCCAGTTAGGGTTACACCAGATACACATTCAGGTACCAGTGTTATTCCCCAGCAGGATATTCCTTCTACTTCAGCACCAGTTGTCACTACATGTAACAAGTTTGAGGCATTTATTTGTAACTCTTTATTTTTCAGTAATATTATCCAAAGGGCGCAAGTCCTTTTATCCAAAAAAAAAACCCTAAACCCTAAACCCGAAACCCTAAACTCTAAACCCTAAACCCGAAACCCGAAACCCGAAATAGTGTGTGGCTTAGAGTTAATTTAATTACTGTTATTTGCTTATTCAATTCTATTTTTAGGTTAAGTCTCTTACTACTAGTGCGTGGCTTGGAGTTAATTTTCTGCAATTAATTAGTTAAAATAGGAAATCGTGAAAAACCTCCAACCTTTAGGATTACACTTAGGTATAGATTAAACAGTGCAACGCGTCCCTGCGAACGATCCTGTAGCTTACCACTAGCCTATACTACATCAACCGGGTTTGCTGCCCGTAAGTGTGGTTTTGTTTAGTTTAGTTACTTGTACAACATATAAATTTAAAGACCCGTAAAACAACGCACATCATAGTCTTTTGGCGCCGCTACCGGGGACGCGACGCATTGTTTTATTTAGTTTAGTTAGTGTAATTCAACCCTATTTTGTGTTTCGGTACAAGATAGTTAATTTCAATTTCGCATTTTAGGACTAGTTAATTATTTAGTTCATTTTAGTTCAAATTAGGTTTAGCTAGTAATTTCATTTTCTTAAAAACCAAAAACCCAAAAATATTTTCTTTGCATCATTTAGTGTTTAAGTTAGTTAGTTTGCATTTTAGTTAATTTAGATTTGATTTGTTTTAGAAGTTACTAATCGTTTTCTTCGTTCAGCTCCGAATCACTTCCTTGTGTCTTGTAATCATCATAGGCTTCCCTCCTGAGTTACTTGATGCCATTTACCCTCTCTCGCATCTTCCGTGAACCCATATAAACATGCAATCATTAAGTACCAAAAGTTCCGGAATATTAACTCGTTTAGACATAGAAATGAAGCCTTTCACTAGGGGTTTTTATCAAAATTTGGACGCTCATCAGTCCCCTTGACGTGGATCGTTAATAGTTTGATCCCGTTATCCGAGGTGCAGAATCCCTCTCTATAAAGTGGTGATTCACAACGAAAGCCCCTAGATCACCTGCTGCCTCTCAAGTCTTCTTCGGGCTAGCGGAACGACCTTTGACCTATTAACCTGCACAATATGCTTGATAATCGACAAATGTTCGACCCTAAACTCTGTTAGGGTTTTGGTATTTATAGGAAACACGATTTGGGCTTCAGTGAGTCGACTTCGCATATCCTGCCCAGCTCGACACCTTTATGAGGTCGTAATTGTGTCCCACCTCGTATTTGTCCCTGCAAATACGAGGTCGTATTCCTATGTCCACCTTGTAATTGACCCGGCATTACGAGGTCTTATCTTCTTAGTAGAATATCATTATCATTCAACACTTAAACTTAATCTAGTATTCTATGCATAATACGAAGTTCATTAATGACAATCACATAACAAGACATATTACAAATATAAGCCCAACATCTAGATGCTATTAACATAGACGTGCCCTACAGGTATCTCCCGTACATGTTTGGGTAGCCCTATTCATGATGTTTAATTTCCCTATAAATGATTTCCAATGAGGAAAATGTTTAACACTTTTAGGGGTCGTTCCTACCAGGAGGACACCTTGAATTTGCTATTTTTTCCTTAATCTGAAACCATTT
>NW_025215765.1:0-7500 GCF_010389155.1 Erigeron canadensis | reverse complement strand
AATTTGGTAATGGTTGGAAAATTTTGGTCCGTTTTCGCGCATATTGGCACGGTTTTGGCACAATTTCGACAATCATCAGATTTTTCCTACCATCTTAGATTCAATAATTTACGTGAATACCAATGTTTCACGTAAAGGTGTTTCCCAGAAAATTGGAGGGAAATGGTGTACCCTGTTATCGGCGAAGAGTTTGCAGTTGTTATATGCTCTAGGCCATTTGGAACCTCATACAGGATAGGAGATACCTAAGACAGGCTGAAGTTCACGATTTTTGCAGAGAAATGGGGGGATAAAACTTTCAGTCCTCGGTATTTCTAAGCAAAATATGAACTACTCGACATTCATTGAAGATCAAAGGTTATTCTGTTCATCATTCAGTTTAACGGTTGATGGTGATTAAAGTATTATAATGTTCGAGTTTGAAGATCATCATGTTATTATTGGAGTATTATTAGAAGTTGATCTTTTTGATATAGCGGTTTGAACTGTGAAGTGTGGTGCAATGAAGCTGGTATTGTTGTTGAGTATTTGAAGATTGAATCTTATCTATATTCCAAGACATAAAGATGATATCAGGTGACTGAGAGGAGCAGTCACGAAGATAAAGATCTTTGTGTATGGCAGCGTATACAACTGAAGATGATATCTGATTAGAAAGGCTTCGGGTGATTGGTAGAGTTGTGAAGATACAAGACAGAGTCAGACACTGCTAGTTGAGACAGGATTCATGATACTACAGTTTGTGATTCAGCTACAGAGTTTCTTATTTTTGTGAGAGCTGATTGATTTGATGTTGATTGTTGGAAATTCAACTCCGCCATTACATGCCAATTAAGCAAGATGAGCAGAGTCTCCGGCAATAAATCCTAGGGTGGAAGATTGCTGATGTTTAATTTGGAGGTGCTATACTGAGGGGGAGAACTACAGCGAGAAGTGTTGGGTTGGTTAGTTTTCATGAAGATATAGAGATTTTGCAGGTTGAAGATCAGATTGCAGTTTCAGAAGATCGAGTCTCAACATTGAAGATCCGATATCTCAAGTTAAGGGGGAGGCTATTCATTTAGACTTTCTATAATTAATATCGGTTTGTGAAGAATTGATTGCACCGGCCAAGGGGGAGTTTGTTAGAGCACATAAAGTGCACAATCTGTTGTCCGATGCAATAATTCTAAAAGGCTAAGAACTATTAAGTTAATAAGCCCAGTCTGTTTGTACAGCCTATAAATATAAGTCTTAGGTCCACGAATTTAGGTTGATGATTTAGTTGCAACATAGAGTCATTCACTAGGTTCTTGAGGTAGAGATCTATACCTCGAGATACCGCCCAAACTATCACGATTCGTCTCAAGATTGTAATCCGTAATCATTGTAGATGTTGTTCATACGGATTCATCTTGTAATAATATGATTAATGATAGTATTTTTGTGTTTATCTCCTGTTCTTATTATCTTCGTGTGTGTTTATCATGATAATCATTAATTAACCCTAAAGACGATCATAGACGGATTCCGCACATCTATGATTGTTAGATCTCGTGTTAATCGATCCGGGAACGTGCTGAAGAAACACGTTTTTACAAGTGGTATCAGAGCCAGGATTTCTTGGACACCTCAGTTTACCACAGTGATGAGCATCTGTATGAAAATGCTCAAAGCTCGAACTTGGAATCTTCTACTCAGGTATATGACATGATTCTGAGTCGGATGAAGAGGTGAGGTTGCTGATACGAAAAATTCTGGAGAGGTGAACACTGCTGAGAACAAAGACGATTCTGCTACTGAAGAGGTTGAAAAGACGATTGAAGAGCAGATGACGGAGTATGAAATTCCAGCAGGCATGAGTGTGGATGACTTTGTCGCGTACATGGCAGACTGCAAAGAAGCAGATCAACAGGTATCTTATTCTCTTCGTACTATGTTCTGTTTGCCAAATTGTTAATCGAATGTTTGATGAAATGAACAAAAGAATGAACGAATTAAGCATTTAGAATCTGTTGTTAATGCTGCTCATGAAGAAAGAGATAAATTGATTAAAAAAGATTTAACTGTCACTGAAAGAGAAAGATTTTTAAAGGATAGAATTAAATCTTTAGAGTCTGACATTAATGCTATGAAAGACAAAGTTAAACATGTTGTGGCTGTAGAAAGAGTAGGTGGTGAAGCTTATGCATTATTAGCTAAGAAGTGTTCTACTATCGAGAAAGCACTAGCTGATGCTAGAATAGAAATAGTGGACTTACAAGCTAAGGTTGATTCAATTAGACATGATGAGCTTTTGATGCATATGCCAAAATTTGGGGACTCTCCATCTAAGAGTTCTGACTCTGCTAAGGTTCTTACAATAGCATGCCTCCTCCTTTCAACAATAATTTACTCCTATAGAACCTAATATCCCGGAAGTCCTACTTAACCTAGTGTTGATGTTGGTAAATCTCAAGACTCGTCTCCTAAGCCTACTTTGACTGAGGAGACAACAGTGTCTAAAGGAGTTTCTTCTCAACCTACCAAGGAAGAGAAATTGAAAGGTGTCGTCCTAGATTCGTCTACTTCTTATGGTCAAAAAGACAGTATTACTCACTTTACACTTCGTAAGAGTAGTAGGGTCTACACTGAGTTAGAATTCCCGTTATCATTAATTGACCCTAAGAGGATTGATAAAGTCTGGAATGTTGATATTAAGGATATGAAGCGATTAAGTCAGTTGCGTCAAACTCCTTTACCTAAGCAGTCTAGGATTAGTCAATCTGAAGATGAATTAGTTGTTAATATCGAAGCAACTAAGGCTTTGAAGCATATCTTAATGCCTGCTCGAAAGAAGTCCCAAAGTAAGTCTCGGATATCACCGACCAAACACGACCATAAGGATCCTAGTAAAACAAGTAAATCAGTGGACAATAGTGTATCTGTAAGTACCAATAATAAGGTAGATACAATGAAAGATCTAAAGTCCTCTCTTGCTTTGCTTGTCATGAAAAGGTCATGTTTACAGTGTATGTCCTAATCGACCTCGGAGATCAGGCTCTCTTCAAGGTTACCACCTCGGAAGGTAAAAGGGGGCTGGGTAATAATAAACAGGTTTATGAAACTAAAGTTCATCTTATTCAAAACTGTTTACTATACCTCAAAGACGTGAATCTCCACCAAAAGGTTCTTCTCCTATGGGACAAAGATTCACTACTCCAGTGGGAGTTCAAGTTGGTCACCATACCTTCAAGTCGTAATTCATTTATGACCGAAATCATTCAAGTGTCCGACCCTCTTTTGGCCTTCATTCCTCAAGACCTTCTTCAACGAACGGTCAGAAGTCTTCTCAGTAAGAAGACAAGTTGAGAATCAAGTCACACCCACGGCTTCTAGCAATGGATATTGGACTGAACTGATTCTCAAGGATGAGAAGGGACGACCCAAACCTAAGAAGGTTTGGGTCCCCAATGATAACTAATTTCTCATTTGATGTGCAGGGAGTTCCTAGGAAACCTATTCATTTGTGGTACCTTGACAGTGGATGCTCCAGGCACATGACAGGGGACAAGAAGCTCTTGTCCAATTATACTGGTATAAATGGGTCATATGTTAGTTTTGCTGGTTCCAAGGGCGGCAACATCACCGGTCAAGGAGATGTCGTCAATGGACAACTAACTCTAGAAAGAGTTAATTATGTGGAACAACTTACTCACAATCTAATGAGTGTCTCACAGATCTGTGATAAGGGCAACAATGTTCATTTCACAGAAAAGGAGGCATACATCTTGAAGCCGGGTTTTGTTATTCCAGAAGAATGGATTATGCTCAAAGCTCCTAGGAAGAGAGACATCTATGGTTAATTTTAGGTGTTGATAATCCAAAGGAGCCTTTGTTTGTTGAGCAAGGCAAATGAGTCTGAATCTCTCCTATGGCATCGTAGAATGGGACATATCAACTTTCGGAAAATGAATGAACTTATCAATCTGGGTTAGTTGACGGTGTGCCTGTTAAGAAGTTTGGGATGGAAGATAAGTGTGTACCGTGTTTGAAAGGAAAGCAACATAAGAATCCGCATAAATCCAAGGTACTCAACTCCATTTCCAAACCATTCGAATTACTTCATATGGATCTCTTTGGTCCTGTGAACAGCAGAAGCATTGGAGGGATGTCTTACTGTTTGGTGATCACTGATGATTACTCGCGGTACTCATGGGTATTTTTTTGAAGACCAAGGATGAGACTGCCGAACGATTTATGGATTTTGTCAAGCAAGTTGAAAATGTCCATGGAGTCAAAGTTAAGAGAATCAGGAGTGACAATGGCACTGAGTTCAAGAATAATACTATTACTGTATTTTGCTTGACCAAAGGAATTCAACATCAGTACAGTGCACCGTATGAGCCACAACAGAATGGAGTGGCTGAACGGAAGAACAGGACGCTAATTGAGACAGCCAGGACGATGCTTGCTGATTCAGGGCTTCCTATACTTTCTGGGGAGAGGCAGTGAATACAGCTTGTCAATTCTGAATCGGGTTTTAACAGTGAAACGGCTTAAGAAGATAGTTATGAACTATTGCACAACAAAAAGCCCAATTACAGAATGTTGAGCCTTTCGGTGTTCCGTGCACTTTTCTTAAAACTCTTCCTCAAGGGAAATTTGAACCTAAATCTGAGGAGGGTTTCTTTGGGTTATGTTCCAAGTACACCGATTCGGCGAGTGTACAATCAGAAGATGGCAAAGTAGATCTTGGTACAAATGTCGTATTGTCAGTCACAAACCTGCTGTACACTTTGGTCTGCTAATCATTTTGATTATGATGGTGTCTTCACTTCTTTTCGTGGTCTGTTTCTTTTGCAGGTGTTCCAACAGTGGAGGATGTCGTTACTCATGATCCTCTGGATGGTGGACCGGTTTCTGGTTCTTCTTCCGGTCCCTCACCAATGGTTGAGCCTACCTCTGAATCTGGAGAATCTAGTGGGACAAAAGTAGCAGATTCAACCTTAGAGCCTGCTCCTAGTCCTACTGATCCTTTGCATGTACCTCTACTGATTCTCCTTCTATGATACTGATGACACGGAAGGTGACACTCAGGAAGAGCCTAAAACTCCAGATTATAAAACTCCAGAGCACATGTGCAAACGAATTTGGGTGATGATCTTCTATCGATAAGGTTCCTCAAACCAGAGTCCACAAGGATCATCCAGTCAAGCAAATCATTGGTGATGCTTCTGCCTCTGTTCGCACGAGGATCAATCTAAGAAACGTCGTGTATGTTTGCTGAAGTTAAGGATACTGGGGCAATACTTGGTACTTGTATTACTGCTTATCTCTCAGGTTGAGCCTAAGAATGTTGGAATGGCTCTTAAGGAACCGTCATGGGTTGAGGCGATGCAAGAAGAATGGCTCAGTTTAGAAAGCTTGAGGTATGGAAGTTAGTTGCCTTACCTCCTGGTGAATCTCCTTTAACAACGCGTTGGGTTTTTCGTTGTAAACGCGATGAAAGAGGTGTAGTCACTCGAAATAAGGCTCGCTTGTGGTTAGAGGATTTGAGCAACAAGAAGGTTTGACTACGATGAGACATTTGCACCTGTAGCTAGACTTGAAGCTATTCGATTATTTCTAGCATATGCTAGTTATAAAGGTATTAAGGTGTATCAGCTTGATGTAAAGAGTGCCTTCTTTATGGTGATATTAAAGAAGAAGTGTATGTCGAAACAACTGCCGGGTTTGAGGATCCGGACTTTCCTAAAAGTATATCGTCTCGATAAGGCTTTATATGGTTTACATCAGGTCCTCGATCGTGGTATGAAAAATTGTCAAACATTTGAAGGACAGTGGTTTTACTAGAGGTTCTATAGACAGCACGTTGTTATTAAATGGAAAGGGAAGGACTACTGCTTGTACAGGTCTATGTCGATGACATTATTTTGGTTCATCTGATGACAATATGTGCAAGGAATTTGAACACAGCATGAAGGCTAAATTTGAGATGAGTGCTATGGGGGAATTAACCTTCTTCCTTGGGTACAGGGGATCAACTGAAAGATGGTTCTTATACATCAGACCAAGTATGTTAAAGATTGCTTACTCGGTTTCGCATGTGATGCTAAGGATGCTGTTACTCCAATTAAGACTAATCATGGGTTGTGTCCTGATAAGCCTAATGATCCATCTGTCGATGCCACAATATCGAGCTATCATTGGATCTTGAGTATCTGACAGCCTCACGTCCAGATATTACCTTTGCTGTTTCTATGTGTGCTAGATATCAGGCTAATCGAAAGAGTCTCACTTGAAAGCTGCAAAAAGAATCTTCGTTATGTGAAAGCCAAGCCTCGTCTAGGTTTGGTATCCCATGTATGGTTTTTGACTTGTAGCTTATAGATTCGGATTTGGTGGTGACAACTCGGATAGGAAATCAACGTCGGTGGATGTCAGCTTTAGGGGGGGAGAATTGTATCGTGGCAGTGCAAAAAGCAGACATCTGTTGCACAGTCATCCTGTGAAGCAGAGTACATTGCTGCTGGATATTGCTGTTCTCAGGTGCTTTGGATACAGCAACAACTGCGCGATTATGGTATGAATATCTCTAATACTCCTATTTTTATTGATAATAAGTCTGCCATTGATATACCAAGAATCCGAAAAACTTTAAAGTCACCAAGCACATAGTATAAAGTATCACTTCATAGTGACTGTTTTGAGAAAAAGCTTATTCACTTAGAAAAGGTTATACTGATGATAATCTTGCTGATTTATACACTAAAGCTTTTGAGGACCCGTCTTGAGTTGTTATTCCAACTCAATGGTATGAAGAATGCCGAGTAGTTTTCTCAAAGAACTTAAATGTATTTTTTCGTGTTTTGTAGTATAAGTTGTACATAGATAGTGTCATATAAAAAAAAAAAAAAAAAAAAAAAAAAAAAAAAAAAAAAGTAAGGTACTGCGCTAAATGCTAGAAGTGGACGATACTGTAGCTTTTAAGCCTGCTTAATCGTAATAAAAGATTAGTTCAGTGATTACAATTTGGGATATATCGGTAGACACAAAGTACCAAGGTTTCCTTTAATGAACTTAAATATACAATGTTCTTGTGGGAAACATATTCAGATATATGGATAGATTGTGCTTCCGTAATGAATTGATATAGTCCTTAAATTTTGTGAAGATCTAGCATTACTATAAGATTGTTCAATGAATAGGCAAGAACCTCTACCAATCATGAGTATAAAAGTTAATGTGATATTGTTATGCAAATCAAATGAATGCAAATTAAGGGGCTAATGTGGTCTTTGAGATTCGGACGAGTATGTCCTCGGGGTGTCTTTGTATACCTAGCCTACCTAAAGCTTACAACTTGGGATAGGTTGTCAGAAAGTTCGCTACATGAATCTCATAGAAAATCAGGGTTTATAAATCATGAAATGCAGAGCATATATGTGAAATCACAAAGTAATTCAATTCAGTATCCACAAAGTGTTCAGGATTGGTAAGGATGTTCTTGAATATATTGAAATATTTTTATCTTAGTGC
>NW_025215764.1:0-10000 GCF_010389155.1 Erigeron canadensis | reverse complement strand
AGAAAGGCTTCGGGTGATTGGTAGAGTTGTGAAGATACAAGACAGAGTCAGACACTGCTAGTTGAGACAGGATTCATGATACTACAGTTTGTGATTCAAGCTACAGAGTTTCTTATTTTTGTGAGAGCTGATTGATTTGATGTTGATTGTTGGAAATTCAACTCCGCCATTACATGCCAATTAAGCAAGATGAGCAGAGTCTCCGGCAATAAATCCTAGGGTGGAAGATTGCTGATGTTTAATTTGGAGGTGCTACTACTGAGGGGGAGAACTACAGCGAGAAGTGTTGGGTTGGTTAGTTTTCATGAAGATATAGAGATTTTGCAGGTTGAAGATCAGATTGCAGTTTCAGAAGATCGAGTCTCAACATTGAAGATCCGATATCTCAAGTTAAGGGGGAGGCTATTCATTTAGACTTTCTATAATTAATATCGGTTTGTGAAGAATTGATTGCACCGGCCAAGGGGGAGTTTGTTAGAGCACATAAAGTGCACAATCTGTTGTCCGATGCAATAATTCTAAAAGGCTAAGAACTATTAAGTTAATAAGGCCCAGTCTGTTTGTACAGCCTATAAATATAAGTCTTAGGTCACGAATTTAGGTTGATGATTTAGTTGCAACATAGAGTCATTCACTAGGTTCTTGAGGTAGAGATCTATACCTCGAGATACCGCCCAAACTATCACGATTCGTCTCAATGATTGTAATCCGTAATCATTGTAGATGTTGTTCATACGGATTCATCTTGTAATCATATGATTAATGATAGTATTTTTGTGTTTATCTCCTGTTCTTATTATCTTCGTGTGTGTTTATCATGATAATCATTAATTAACCCTAAAGACGATCATAGACGGATTCCGCACATCTATGATTGTTAGATCTCGTGTTAATCGATCCGGGAACGTGCTGAAACACGTTTTTACAAGTGGTATCAGAGCCAGGATTTCTTGGACACCTCAGTTTACCACAGTGATGAGCATCTGTATGAAAATGCTCAAAGCTCGAACTTGGAATCTTCTACTCAGGTATATGACACTGATTCTGAGTCGGATGAAGAGGTTGAGGTTGCTGATACGAAAAATTCTGGAGAGGTGAACACTGCTGAGAACAAAGACGATTCTGCTACTGAAGAGGTTGAAAAGACGATTGAAGAGCAGATGACGGAGTATGAAATTCCAGCAGGCATGAGTGTGGATGACTTTGTCGCGTACATGGCAGACTGCAAAGAAGCAGATCAACAGGTATCTTATTCTCTTCGTACTATTGTTCATGTTTGCCAAATTGTTAATCGAATGTTTGATGAAATTGAACAAAAGAATGAACGAATTAAGCATTTAGAATCTGTTGTTAATGCTGCTCATGAAGAAAGAGATAAATTGATTAAAAAGATTTAACTGTCACTGAAAGAGAAAGATTTTTAAAGGATAGAATTAAATCTTTAGAGTCTGACATTAATGCTATGAAAGACAAAGTTAAACATGTTGTGGCTGTAGAAAGAGTAGGTGGTGAAGCTTATGCATTATTAGCTAAGAAGTGTTCTACTATCGAGAAAGCACTAGCTGATGCTAGAATAGAAATAGTGGACTTACAAGCTAAGGTTGATTCAATTAGACATGATGAGCTTTTGATGCATATGCCAAAATTTGGGGACTCTCCATCTAAGAGTTCTGACTCTGCTAAGGTTTCTTACAATAGCATGCCTCCTCCTTTCAACAATAATTATACTCCTATAGAACCTAATATCCCGGAAGTCCTACTTCAACCTAGTGTTGATGTTGGTAAATCTCAAGACTCGTCTCCTAAGCCTACTTTGACTGAGGAGACAACAGTGTCTAAAGGAGTTTCTTCTCAACCTACCAAGGAAGAGAAATTGAAAGGTGTCGTCCTAGATTCGTCTACTTCTTATGGTCAAAAAGACAGTATTACTCACTTTACACTTCGTAAGAGTAGTAGGGTCTACACTGAGTTAGAATTCCCGTTATCATTAATTGACCCTAAGAGGATTGATAAAGTCTGGAATGTTGATATTAAGGATATGAAGCGATTAAGTCAGTTGCGTCAAACTCCTTTACCTAAGCAGTCTAGGATTAGTCAATCTGAAGATGAATTAGTTGTTAATATCGAAGCAACTAAGGCTTTGAAGCATATCTTAATGCCTGCTCGAAAGAAGTCCCAAAGTAAGTCTCGGATATCACCGACCAAACACGACCATAAGGATCCTAGTAAAACAAGTAAATCAGTGGACAATAGTGTATCTGTAAGTACCAATAATAAGGTAGATACAATGAAAGATCTAAAGTCCTCTCTTGCTTTGCTTGTCATGAAAAAGGTCATGTTTACAGTGTATGTCCTAATCGACCTCGGAGATCAGGCTCTCCTTCAAAGTTACCACCTCGGAAGGTAAAAGGGGGCTGGGTAATAATAAACAGGTTTATGAAACTAAAGTTCCATCTTATTCAAAACTGTTTACTATACCTCAAAGACGTGAATCTCCACCAAAAGGTTCTTCTCCTATGGGACAAAGATTCACTACTCCCAGTGGGAGTTCAAGTTGGTCACACATACCTTCAAGTCGTAATTCATTTTATGACCGAAATCATTCAAGTGTCCGACCCTCTTTTGGCCTTCATTCCTCAAGACCTTCTTCAACGAACGGTCAGAAGTCTTCTCCAGTAAGAAGACAAGTTGAGAATCAAGTCACACCCACGGCTTCTAGCAATGGATATTGGACTGAACTGATTCTCAAGGATGAGAAGGGACGACCCAAACCTAAGAAGGTTTGGGTCCCCAATGATAACTAATATTTCTCATTTGATGTGCAGGGAGTTCCTAGGAAACCTATTCATTTGTGGTACCTTGACAGTGGATGCTCCAGGCACATGACAGGGGACAAGAAGCTCTTGTCCAATTATACTGGTATAAATGGGTCATATGTTAGTTTTGCTGGTTCCAAGGGCGGCAACATCACCGGTCAAGGAGATGTCGTCAATGGACAACTAACTCTAGAAAGAGTTAATTATGTGGAACAACTTACTCACAATCTAATGAGTGTCTCACAGATCTGTGATAAGGGCAACAATGTTCATTTCACAGAAAAGGAGGCATACATCTTGAAGCCGGGTTTTGTTATTCCAGAAGAATGGATTATGCTCAAAGCTCCTAGGAAGAGAGACATCTATGGTTTAATTTTAGGTGTTGATAATCCAAAGGAGCCCCTTTGTTTGTTGAGCAAGGCAAATGAGTCTGAATCTCTCCTATGGCATCGTAGAATGGGACATATCAACTTTCGGAAAATGAATGAACTTATCAATCTTGGGTTAGTTGACGGTGTGCCTGTTAAGAAGTTTGGGATGGAAGATAAGTGTGTACCGTGTTTGAAAGGAAAGCAACATAAGAATCCGCATAAATCCAAGGTACTCAACTCCATTTCCAAACCATTCGAATTACTTCATATGGATCTCTTTGGTCCTGTGAACAGCAGAAGCATTGGAGGGATGTCTTACTGTTTGGTGATCACTGATGATTACTCGCGGTACTCATGGGTATTTTTTCTGAAGACCAAGGATGAGACTGCCGAACGATTTATGGATTTTGTCAAGCAAGTTGAAAATGTCCATGGAGTCAAAGTTAAGAGAATCAGGAGTGACAATGGCACTGAGTTCAAGAATAATACTATTACTGTATTTTGCTTGACCAAAGGAATTCAACATCAGTACAGTGCACCGTATGAGCCACAACAGAATGGAGTGGCTGAACGGAAGAACAGGACGCTAATTGAGACAGCCAGGACGATGCTTGCTGATTCAGGGCTTCCTACTACTTTCTGGGGAGAGGCAGTGAATACAGCTTGTCACATTCTGAATCGGGTTTTAACAGTGAAACGGCTTAAGAAGACTAGTTATGAACTATTGCACAACAAAAAGCCCAATTTACAGAATGTTGAGCCTTTCGGTGTTCCGTGCACTTTTCTTAAAACTCTTCCTCAAGGGAAATTTGAACCTAAATCTGAGGAGGGTTCTTTTTGGGTTATGTTCCAAGTACACCGATTCGGCGAGTGTACAATCAGAAGACTGGCAAAGTAGATCTTGGTACAAATGTCGTAATTGTCAGTCACAAACCTGCTGTACACTTTGGTCCTGCTAATCATTTTGATTATGATGGTGTCTTCACTTCTTTTCGTGGTCCTGTTTCTTTTGCAGGTGTTCCAACAGTGGAGGATGTCGTTACTCTTCATGATCCTCTGGATGGTGGACCGGTTTCTGGTTCTTCTTCCGGTCCCTCACCAATGGTTGAGCCTACCTCTGAATCTGGAGAATCTAGTGGGACAAAAGTAGCAGATTCAACCTTAGAGCCTGCTCCTATAGTTCCTACTGATCCTTTGCATGTACCTCTACCTGATTCTCCTTTCTATGATACTGATGACACGGAAGGTGACACTCAGGAAGAGCCTAAAACTCCAGATTATAAAACTCCAGAGCAACATGTGCAAACGAATTTGGGTGATGATCTTTCTATCGATAAGGTTCCTCAAACCAGAGTCCACAAGGATCATCCAGTCAAGCAAATCATTGGTGATGCTTCTGCCTCTGTTCGCACGAGGAATCAATCTAAGAAACCGTCGTGTATGTTTGCTGAAGTTAAGGATACTGGGGCAATTACTTGGTACTTGTATTACTGCTTTATCTCTCAGGTTGAGCCTAAGAATGTTGGAATGGCTCTTAAGGAACCGTCATGGGTTGAGGCGATGCAAGAAGAATTGGCTCAGTTTAGAAAGCTTGAGGTATGGAAGTTAGTTGCCTTACCTCCTGGTGAATCTCCTTTAACAACGCGTTGGGTTTTTCGTTGTAAACGCGATGAAAGAGGTGTAGTCACTCGAAATAAGGCTCGCTTGGTGGTTAGAGGATTTGAGCAACAAGAAGGTTTTGACTACGATGAGACATTTGCACCTGTAGCTAGACTTGAAGCTATTCGATTATTTCTAGCATATGCTAGTTATAAAGGTATTAAGGTGTATCAGCTTGATGTAAAGAGTGCCTTCTTGTATGGTGATATTAAAGAAGAAGTGTATGTCGAACAACCTGCCGGGTTTGAGGATCGGACTTTCCTAATAAAGTATATCGTCTCGATAAGGCTTTATATGGTTTACATCAGGCTCCTCGATCGTGGTATGAAAAATTGTCAACACATTTGAAGGACAGTGGTTTTACTAGAGGTTCTATAGACAGCACGTTGTTTATTAAATGGAAAGGGAAGGACTACTTGCTTGTACAGGTCTATGTCGATGACATTATTTTTGGTTCATCTGATGACAATATGTGCAAGGAATTTGAACACAGCATGAAGGCTAAATTTGAGATGAGTGCTATGGGGGAATTAACCTTCTTCCTTGGTCTACAGGTGGATCAACTGAAAGATGGTTTCTTTATACATCAGACCAAGTATGTTAAAGATTTGCTTACTCGGTTTCGCATGTCTGATGCTAAGGATGCTGTTACTCCAATTAAGACTAATCATGGGTTGTGTCCTGATAAGCCTAATGATCCATCTGTCGATGCCACTCAATATCGAGCTATCATTGGATCTTTGATGTATCTGACAGCCTCACGTCCAGATATTACCTTTGCTGTTTCTATGTGTGCTAGATATCAGGCTAATCCGAAAGAGTCTCACTTGAAAGCTGCAAAAAGAATTCTTCGTTATGTGAAAGCCAAGCCTCGTCTAGGTCTTTGGTATCCCATGTATGGTTCTTTTGACTTTGTAGCTTATACTGATTCGGATTATGGTGGTGACAACTCGGATAGGAAATCAACGTCCGGTGGATGTCAGCTTTTAGGGGGGAGAATTGTATCGTGGCAGTGCAAAAAGCAGACATCTGTTGCACAGTCATCCTGTGAAGCAGAGTACATTGCTGCTGGATATTGCTGTTCTCAGGTGCTTTGGATACAGCAACAACTGCGCGATTATGGTATGAATATCTCTAATACTCCTATTTGTATTGATAATAAGTCTGCCATGATATTACCAAGAATCCGAAAAACTTTAAAGTCACCAAGCACATAGATATAAAGTATCACTTCATACGTGACTGTTTTGAGAAAAAGCTTATTCACTTAGAAAAGGTTATTACTGATGATAATCTTGCTGATTTATACACTAAAGCTTTTGATGGACCTCGTCTTGAGTTGTTATTCCAACTCAATGGTATGAAGAATGCCGAGTAGTTTCTCTCAAAGAACTTAAATGTATTTTTCGTGTCTTTGTAGTATAAGTTGTACATAGATAGTGTCATATAAAAAAAAAAAAAAAAAAAAAAAAAAAAAAAAATTAAGTAAGGTTACTGCGCTAAATGCTAGAAGTGACGATACTTTAGCTTTTAAGCCTGCTTAATCGTAATATAACAGATTAGTTCAGTGATTACAATTTGGGATATATCGGTAGACACAAAGTACCAAGGTTTCCTTTAATCTGAACTTAAATTATACAATGTTCTTGTGGGAAACATATTCAGATATATGGCTGAGATTGCTTGCTTTTCCGTAATGAATTGATCTAGTCCTTAAATTTTGTGAAAGATCTAGCATTACTATAAGATTTGTTCAATGAATAGGCAAGAACCTCTACCAATCATGAGTATAAAAGTTAATGTGATATTGTTATGCAAATCAAATGAATGCAAATTAAGGGGCTAATGTGGTCTTTGAGATTCGGACGAGTATGTCCTCGGGGTGTCTTTGTATACCTAGCCTACCTAAAGCTTACAACTTGGGATAGGTTGTCAGAAAGTTCGCTACATGAATCTCATAGAAAATCACGGGTTCCTTATAAATCATGAAATGCAGAAGCATATATGTGAAATCACAAAGTAATTCAATTCAGTTATCCACAAAGTGTCTCATGATTGGTTAAGGATGTTCTTGAATATATTGAATATTTTTTATCTTAGTGCCTATATCGATTACGAAAGTATATCTGAATGTGGGTTACATAAGTTCGCAAACTATTCATATGGCATATTAGGCTACTCGGGTTACATGGTGACTGTCCTTGGCCAGGGTATGTCGAAAGTGTCATAACTCAATGGAAACTGGATGTACCGAGTGTTTAAGAGGAAAACATACCGGTAATCGCTGTTGGGTCACGGTTCAGAACTCATAATAAGAGAATTATTTCTCACCAGCAGGCTTATGTAACATGCTAAACTGATCTAATCAGCAGTAATCATGCTTAATGTGAATAATGTATAAGGTCTAGTTAATTAGAATTTAGATTAGTTTATTATTCTGCAATTTTTATTTGTGTTATTTTCTTTTTAATTGAGTCAAAATAGTATTTTTTATATATACATTCTTATTGCACGAGAGATCCTATTCAAATTCTGAGTATATGTTTTGCTGAATTCCTTCATGTGAATTTTTATGAGGTTGTGTAGATTGTTACAAAGAAGATTTTCTAATAGGGACATTAATTTGTTTAAAGTTTAGAAAATGGTCTTTTCAAGTGTAATGTGAAATGTCAAAGTCATTTGAAATCTCATGCTTTTCACTTGTCACCAATTATTAATTGGGTTTGGTTCATTTTGTGTGGTGACATTTTAGGGTTTGACAAGAAATGACCTCTCTTGATCTGTTGATATTTTAGTTATTTCATATTTGTTAATCCTGATTGAATGTGTTTATAACTTGAATTTTCTGCATTATACTGTTTGTTCTCAATGCATTGATGAGTTTTGTGGTAAGTGTGCAGTGTTCAGGTTAAGAAGATAACGTTGGAATGCTGACTTCTGTTCCTGCATTGTTATTTACATGGATGATATCATTACGATAAGATCCTTGGTGTGTAGTGATAATATTTGTGGTGCAGATTAGAGCATGTGAAGGGTGAATACATGAACTGGTTTTTGGAATAGTTATTTATTTATGATTCATGTATTTAATGAAATAATCAATTTCATATTAGTTTCCTTTGAATTTCATGCTGTGATTTATGACATACTTTTGGAAACTTTACTAAGTTCTTCAGTGAATTTTTGTTGGATAGTTCATTGTTTGTTAAGTTTTGTAGACGGCATTTAGTATGGGACTTAAATGTTTCACGATGGTTTGCTGTCATGCATATTATGATCCAAGGAAGTTCTCGGTGTCATCATCAATTGGTAATGAGGTTCATGTTTCAATTGATTATTTTCAGGTTTGTTTATGGATAGCGTTTAAACCATGTTTTTATTCAAGATTATAATGTTCGGTTATCTACTTACATTATATTATGAATCTGGGTGCTAAGAACGTTTTAGTACACGGCATGAACAGGTTGCTATCTAACGAGTTTTTGCTATGTACAGATTGTGATAAAGGGTTGTGTTTTGGAAGATTGCTTGGATGAAACTCTGAAATTTTTGCTGAACTACGGATTATTTTCAGATTTGTTCTTACGAAGATAACTGCTATCTTCGTTCGACACACCTTTGTTCAAACGAAGTTTATTTTCGTTTGTCTAACTTCGTTTGTGAAGTTATGCCCGATCCATAGTTGGCCCATTGTTAGTTCCATATATAAAGGGGTTTTTCTTCGTTATTTTGTTATCAAACGAAAATACTCTTATTTTCGAGCAAAATAAACCCTAAAACACAAACTTCTTTTCTCTTTTCTCACTTTAATTCGTTTTCTTGATTCATTGTCCAAACTGAGATCTAAGTAAGTTTTTAATGTTCTTTTCATTCACGAATATGATTTAGGTTTCCATGTATCTTCGATTTGATTTGTGTTGATTATGTTTATAAAATTCTTGTAATCATTCATCTGGTTTGATCAAACGAATTTAGACTTGTGTGAACGAATTTAGACTTTGGTTCAAAACGAATTTAGATGTGTGCACATGGACTTAGATTTTGAATTGAACGAATTTACCTTGGGTAGACATGGAGTTACTTTTATGCCTTACGAACTTAGACCCAAGTTGATGAGGAACGAATTTAGCTTAACACCCTTAGGTTTATTCAAACGAACTTAGACTTCGTTTATAGGTTACGAACTTGGAAGATAAGTTATAACTTACGAACTTGCATGTACAGTTTAGTCTTTACGAACTTAAACTTCGTTAGGTGTAATTTAGATTTAATTCTTACGAACTTAGATCTATTTTCGTTTAGTTATTGCTTACGAATTTAGCTTCTATCTTCGTTCTATCTACTTAACGAATTTATTGGTTATCTTCGTTCAGACTTGTTTTGCGAAATTCTGGACTAGGGTTTTTCATATTAAGGTTTTTTTTCAACTTGGCAATTCATTTATCGTGATTATTTATAGTTGTTTCGATATTTTAGTTGGTTTTGCAGAAATGGCTCTCGCTCCACGTCAATTTGTGAAAAAGCACAATCTTGCACTGAACCTAGATCCAGATCAGCATAATTGTGAACATTTTCATGAAATGTTCAACTACATTGCTCGCTCACGATTATTCTTTGCTTTTTGTGATTCGCCGAGACTGATTAAGCTGTATATTGATTCTTTCTGGTCCACTGCTCATGAAGTTATGGTTGATGGCCAAAGTTTTGTACGAGCAACTGTTGAAGGCACAACATTTGATTTTAATGCTGAGTCGCTCCGCACTATTTTGCATCTAGGAGCAGAACCAGACGTAGAAGAAGAGGACGATGTTGAAATGACTTACGAGTTCGAACTCCTTCTTCGCTGCTTTCAGAGAATGGGGTTTGTTGGCCAGGTCAAACTTCCTTTTGACAAGAGTGGTTTTCAGGAAGATGGAGGTATCTGGCGTATGCATTGCTTGTCTGTTTGAGCAATCGCAAGGCTGGCTTTGATCAACTATCTGCACAGATTGCGTCGCAGATGGTTGCGTTGGTATATAATCGCCCTTATCCTTTCTCCTGATATTTTTTATCAAGAGTTTGTTGATCAGATTAATGCTAGGGGGAGAAGCGATTTCTTCTGTATCCTCGATTTGTGATGGCTATCGTTAGACATTTTTGTCCCGACTTAGAATT
>NW_025215763.1:0-1790 GCF_010389155.1 Erigeron canadensis | reverse complement strand
TTGATTTTAAACTTTGACAAAATAACAACACTTTTGGCACCAACCTTAAATTCCTTCCTACGGATCCTTTTATCATGGTAAATCTTGCTTTTCTTTGTAAGCCCGGAATTCTCATAAGCTCCCAATCTAAGCTCATCGAGCTCATGGAGTTGCAACAACCACATTCCCCGGCCTCCATCATGTCTAGGTTCAAATTTCTCAAAGCCCAATACGCCTTATGCTCTAATTCAATCGGCAAATGACAATCTTACCGTAGAGCAACTTATATGGCTTCGTGCCAATAGGCGTCTTAAAAAAGCGGTCCTAAATTCCCACAAGCGTCATCTAACTTTTTTGACCAAACCTGGGGTTATCCCGACCGTTTTTTCCAAATTTCTTTTCAAAGCCCTATTGGTGTTTTCTACTTGACATGGTTCTGTGATGATATAAAGTTTGAAAGTAATGAGAACACCATACTTCTTAGAAACCTTATCTAGTTGATGATTAGCAAATGTGTTCCACGATCACTAATTAAGGCTCTAGGGCACCAAACCTACTAAACAACTGTTTCAAGAATTCAATGACTACCCTCGCGTCGTTTGTAGGCAAAGCCTTGCTTCGCCCACTTAGACACGTAGTCACACAACTAGGTGTACTTATACTTGTTAAACGGTGGAATGTTCCCCATGAAGTCTATGCCCAAATAAAAACCCTACATACCTACGTCCCTTGCTGTGGCATTTCACCTGTTTTGTGATGCTTCCTTGGCGTTGGCAAATGTCACAGGTTTCAACCAACGTTTGGGCCTCTTGGAAGATTGCGGCCAATAGAACCCTGCATCAAAAACCTTTCTACTACTGTAACTGACGGACCATAGTGACCTCCGGTTGGCCCGTAATTCAAGAGCATCCAAATCTCTCTGTCTCAGCTCCCGCAAAACATATCCTAACTATACCACCTGCCCAATTCGAAACAGTATGGTTATCCCAGTAATAATGCTTAGCATCCGATATGACTTCTTCTTCTGTTGACCCGAGAAATCTTTGGTATTCACTTGCAACCAAATAATTAGCAATGTCAGCAAACCAAGGCCACTTCATCAGAACTAGAAATGACATTCAATATTCATCGGGGAAGTGATCCTTATCTCCCCATCCTGAAGCTCCTCCCGGTCGGTCCTCCAACCGCTCAAGTGATCAGCTGCTAAGTTCTCGGCACTTTCTTATCCTTGATTTCGATATCAAATTCTTGCACAATAGAATCCATCGAATCATTCTAGGCTTTGCATCTTGCTTAAAACAAATACTTCAAAGCAGAGTGGTCAGTGAAAAAACAGTTTTACTTAGTACAAGATATGACCGAACTTATCAAATGCAAAGACTACCGCAAGTAACTCCTTCTCTGTAGTGTGTAATTTTGCTGGGCGGGATTCAAGTTTTACTAGCATAGTAATTGGCTTGAAAAGCTTATCATCCTTTTGCCCAAGCACCGCTCAACAGCATAGTCACATCGCGTCACACATCAGCTCAAACGGTATTCCAATCCGGTCCCACCATAATGGGAGAATTGGTCACTATCCTTCAATACCTGAAAAGCACTTAAACAAGATTCATCAAAACAAAGGGACGTCCTTCCTTCTCTCCACAAGTGGTCATCGGCCGAGTAATCTAGAGAATCTTTAATGAATCTCCGGTAGAAACCGGCATGGCCAAGGAAACTACGTACCCCTTTCCACATTTGAGGCGGGGGTAACTTGGCTATCACATCATCTTAGCCCTATCCACTTCTATTCCGGCCCTAGACACCTTATG
>NW_025215762.1:0-2142 GCF_010389155.1 Erigeron canadensis | reverse complement strand
TCTGCAAGATAGCAGACACTCAGCATTGAGATATGTCGCCTTCACCTCTCCATCTTTCCCTTGTCTGTACGAGTTCCTTGATAAACTTCGCATAGTGGGCATTCCCTGTTCAGATCACTAAAGCACATTAATATGAACATTTTTATCATGTTACCAATTTATCATATTGTTCCTTCAATTTGGCCTTCCTGAACCACTGTGGAAATGGAACCTTAGGCTTATATGGCTTAGCCTCGGGTGTCACCGCCGTTTCTGGTAGGGTACCGGAGTCCTCACAGTCGGTTGATCTTCCATCACAATCTCCTCATCCACATCTTCATCTTCTTCATTTCCTGTATCCTGCCCATCTGAAACACAACATAGGATTAGGAGGAGGGGCATAGGATCTACTTGTACGAGTAGTAATGGCCTTCGCTTGCTCCTGACGAATAGGTGGTGATTTTACTTCTGACTACTGCTGGATCCTTGATTCTGCTTTGGATTCTGCTGAGTGTTACTAGGCAAAGCACCATGGGCCTAGTTAGAGCACCCATCCTACTTTCAAGATCCTTAAGTTGATATCTTGATTCTTGGCATTCATTTCCACCTTGCCATTAATCCTGTCTACCTCTCACTCACTCCCGAGTATCCTCCCTTATGTTCTGGATACTTTTGTTTGTCTCAATCTGATTACTCATCATCTGCTTCATCTCTCTCAGCTCGGTATTAGGATCGGTAATAGAAAGGAAGAACCCGATCCTTGGCTTTGCTTAGTCCTCCTGCTGCTGTGGCTTTACTTGATAGTTGCTCTTTTGCCACCTGTTTCCCAAAAAACGAGAAGTATTAGCAGGAAAAAATAGTTATAGGATTGTTACCTGATGACCGATTCTGAAATCCGGTGTTCCTCTGAAAACTCCTTGCTACTTCTGAACAAAGTTGACATCTTCAGGTCCCAGTTGGGACACTCTTCGGAATAGTGTATGTCTCCACAATGGTCACACTCCATCAGCTAGCACCTTCACCTCCTCTAGATATCCAAACCTTGCTTCTTGGTTAGCAAATCCTTTATCCATCCTTCCGATAAAGCTTGAATCTCATCAATTACACTAGAACTATGCTTCCATCGCCCTTACAACCTTGTTTTGCTTGAATCGGCTCTCATTCTTCATAACCTCTTATCATCCATGGCCGCTAATCCTTCACCATTCTCTCCAAAATGTCAAAACTTTCATTTGCAGTGATCTTGCTAAAACTCCCACCAAAAGCATATCCCATCTCTCTTTTCGAGGCCTTGGTCAATCCATCAAAGAACAACTCAACATATTTCTCCTTGTCAAATCATGACCCGACAATTCTCAACATCTCTTTAAAGCGGATCCATGCATCTACCACATCATCACCATCTTCTTGCATGAAGACCTATCAAGTTCTCCAATTGCCTTTGAGTTCTACCGAGTAAAACTCTCCGATAAAGCTTCCTTGAGTTGATCCCAGTTGTAATTGAATTCCGGGAAGATCGTTAAACCATCCTCGGCTTCCCGGTAAAGTGATAGGAAAAGTTTCAAGTTTCACGGCATTCATTGGTTTTGCCATATTGGTAGAGCCGGCCAACTTCTCAAACCTCTCCAAGTGCTTATATGGATCCCACTTCTTCTTTCCATCAAACGTTTGCTCTTCGATGCTCTTTAAATGTTCGGTTTCAAATTAAAGTTTTGATCAACCGCTGGTGTTCTAATAGCGGAACCACGAGCCAAAGGATATTTGCGGGCTCGGTCCCTACTTGATATCATTCGGGTCTCTTGGTGGATTGTCACCCATCTTTTCTTTCACAACGCAAGCTCAAAGAATTCCTCTAGATATAAGCCCCCTTCGTCCGAATCCGGTGGTGCTGTGTATTGATCCTACGTCTAGGTGTATTTTTAGTGGGCTAAAAAGAGGTCTCCCCGAAGAACGCAAATCATCAACTATTAAGTCTCCTGCAAAACACAACTAACACCACACGTCAAATGCACCTGTGATAGTTCAATAAAACATCTAAAACTAATAAGCAAATAACTTCCTCACGCGTGAGGAAGGATCAAACCACTAAATAACACTCATTCGTCACACAATCCTCGCAACGGCGCCAAAACTTGATGTGCAAAAATCGAGCTTTAATTTATA
>NW_025215761.1:0-1503 GCF_010389155.1 Erigeron canadensis | reverse complement strand
GTTGCGATCATACCAGCGCTAATGCACCGGATCCCCTCAGAACTCCGCAGTTAACGCGCTTGGGCGAGAGTAGTACTAGAATGGGTGACCCTCTGAAGTCCTCGTGTTGCAACCCTGTTTTCTGTTTTTGTAGTCGTCTTTTAGACATGGGTTGCTCTTCGGTTCAACCATACTTTTCTTCTCCACCGATGTACTATGATACACGTAATACTAAAATAATAAACTGCTCGGTGGTGTAAAAGAACGGGCGTTTTCGTGGTCTACTTTGTTTACTATCATCGCTAGGGGCTCCCAGCGTCGCGAGCTTGATGCTCCGTTCCAACGGTCGTTTTGGCTGGTCGCCCGCGAAAACGGAGCCTGGTAAAAGGGGAAGGAGGGAACCTCATGCGGTAAATAATAAAGAATAAAAGGGAGGATGTATTTCGGTTGCGATCATACAGCGCTAATGCACCGGATCCCATCAGAAACTCCGCAGTTAACCGCGCTTGGGCGAGAGTAGTTAGTACTAGATGGGTGACCTCTGGGAAGTCCTCGTGTTGCAACCCTTTTATCTGTTTTTGTAGTTCGTCTTTAGACATGGGTTGCTCTTCGGTTCAACCATACTTTTCTCTCCACCGTTTACTATGATACACGTAACTAAAACTAAATAAACTGCTCGTGGTGTAAAAGAACGGGCTTTAGTTTCGTGTCTACTTGTGTTTACTATCATCGCTAGGGGCTCCCAGCGTCGCAGCTTGATGCTCCTCGTTCCAACGGTCGTTTGGCTGGTCGCCGCGTCGAAAACGGAGCCTGGTAGCTCAAGTTATGGCCGTTTAAGTGAAGGCCTCCTTATACCCCCATCCAAGGAACGTCCAAATACATAGTGCTTGTGCTTTGTACACTTGGGCTACATTAAAGTTGTTTCGTAGCACCGATCACATGGGTGCGGGAGAGGCGCTCGCGGAAGTCGGTGGACGATCCTGGTAAAAAGGGGAAGGAGGGAACCTCATGCGGTAAATAAAAAGAAGAAAAAAGGGAGGATGTATTTCGGTTGCGATCATACCAGCGCTAATGCACCGGATCCCATAGAACTCCGCAGTTAACCGCGTTTGGGCGAGAGTAGTACTAGAATGGGTGACCCTCTGGGAAGTCCTCGTGTTGCAACCCTTTTATCTGTTTTTGTAGTTCGTCTTTTAGACATGGGTTGCTCTTCGGTTCAACCATACTTTTTTCCACCGATGTTACTATGAACACGTAACTAAAACTAAATAAACTGCTCGGTGGTGTAAAAGAAAGGGCGTTTTCGTGTCTACTTTTGTTTTACTATCATCGCTAGGGCTCCCAGCGTCGCAGCTTGAGCTCCTCGTTCCAACGGTCGTTTTGGCTGGTCGCCCGTCGAAAACGGAGCCTGGAGACAAGTTATGGCCGTTTAAGTGAAGGCCTCCTTATACCCCATCCAAGGACCGTCCAAAGACACTAGGCTGGTTGCTTGTACACTTGGGCCTACATTAAAAGTTGTTTCGT
>NW_025215760.1:0-25542 GCF_010389155.1 Erigeron canadensis | reverse complement strand
CCTTATACCCCCATCCAAGGACCGTCCAAATACACTAGGGCTTGTGCTTGTACACTTGGCCTACATTAAAGTTGTTTCGTAGCACCGATCACATGGTGCGGGAGAGGCGCTCGCGGAAGTCGGTGGCGACATCCAGTAAAAGGGAAGGAGGGAACCTCATGCGGTAAATGATAAAATAAAAGGGAGGATGTATTTCGGTTGCGATCATACCACGCTAATGCACCGGATCCCATCAGAACTCCGCAGTTAACCGCGCTTGGGCGAGAGTACTAGAATGGGTGACCCTCTGGGAAGTCCTCGTGTTGCAACCCTTTTTTCTGTTTTTGTAGTTCGTCTTTAGACATGGGTTGCTCTTCGGTTCAACCAACTTTCTTCCACCGATGTTACTATGATACACGTAACTAAAACTAAATAAACTGCTCGTGGTGTAAAAGAACGCGTTTTCGTGTCTACTTTGTTTACTATCATCGCTAGGGCTCCCAGCGTCGCAGCTTGATGCTCCTCGTTCCAACGGTCGTTTGGCTGGTCGCCCGTCGAAAACGGAGCCTTGTAGCTCAAGTTATGGCCGTTTAGTGAAGCCTCCTATACCCCCATCCAAGGACCGTCCAATACCTACCTGTGCTAGGTGCTTGTGCTTGTACACTTGGGCCTACATTAAAGTTGTTTCGTAGCACCGATCACATGGTGCGGAGAGGCGCTCGCGGAAGTCGGTGGCGACATCCAGGTAAAAGGGAAGGAGGAACCTCATGCGGTAAATGATAAAATAAAAGGGAATGTATTTCGGTTGCGATCATACCAGCGCTAATGCACCGGATCCCATCAGAACTCCGCAGTTAACCGCGCTTGGGCGAGAGTAGTACTAGAATGGGTGACCCTCTGGGAAGTCCTCGTGTTGCAACCCTTTTTTCTGTTTTTGTAGTTCGTCTTTTAGACATGGGTTGCTCTTCCGGTTCAACCATACTTTTCTTCCACCGATGTACTATGAGACCGTACTAAAACTAAATAAACTGCTCGGTGGTGTAAAAGAACGGGCGTTTTCGTGTCTACTTTTGTTACTATCATCGCTAGGGCTCCCAGCGTCGCAGCTTGATGCTCCTCGTTCCAACGTCGTTTTGGCTGGTCGCCCGTCGAAAACGAGCCTGGTAGCTCAAGTTATGGCCGTTTAAGTGAAGGCCTCCTTATACCCCCCATCCAAGGACCGTCCAATACACTAGGGCTTGTGCTTGTACACTTGGGCCTACATTAAAAGTGTTTCGTAGCACCGATCACATGGGTGCGGGAGAGGCTCTCGCGGAAGTCGGTGGCGACATCCAGGTAAAGGGGAAGGAGGGAACCTCATGCGGTAATGATAAAAGAATAAGGGAGGATGTATTTCGGTTGCGATCATACCAGCGCTAATGCACCGGATCCCATCAAACTCCGCAGTTACCGCGCTTGGGCGAGAGTAGTACTAGAATGGGTGCCCTCTGGGAAGTCCTCGTGTTGCAACCCTTTTTTCTGTTTTTGTAGTTCGTCTTTTAGACATGGGTTCTTTTCGGTTCAACCATACTTTTCTTCCACCGATGTTACTATGATACACGTAACTAAAACTAAATAAACTGCTCGGTGTGTAAAGAACGGGCGTTTTCGTGTCTACTTTTGTTTACTATCATCGCTAGGGCTCCCAGCGTCGCAGCTTGATGCTCCTCGTTCCAACGGTCGTTTTGGCTGGTCGCCCTCGAAACGGAGCCTGGTAGCTCAAGTTTGGCCGTTTAAGTGAAGGCCTCCTTATACCCCCATCCAAGGACCGTCCAAATACACTAGGCTTGTGCTTGTACACTTGGGCCTACATTAAAAGTTGTTTCGTAGCACCGATCACATGGGTGCGGGAGAGGCGCTCGCGGAAGTCGGTGGCGACATCCAGGTAAAGGGGAAGGAGGGAACCTCATGCGGTAATGATAAAAGAATAAAAGGGAGGATGTATTTCGGTTGCGATCATACCAGCTAATGCACCGGATCCCATCAGAACTCCGCAGTTAACCGCGCTTGGGCGAGAGTAGTACTAGAATGGGTGACCCTCTGGGAAGTCCTCGTGTTGCAACCCTTTTTTTCTGTTTTGTAGTTCGTCTTTTAGACATGGGTTGCTCTTCGGTCACCATACTTTTCTTCCACCGATGTTACTATGATACACGTACTAAACTAAATAACTGCTCGGTGGTGTAAAAGAACGGCGTTTTCGTGTCTACTTTTGTTTACTATCATCGCTAGGGCTCCCAGCGTCGCAGCTTGATGCTCCTCGTTCCAACGGTCGTTTTGGCTGGTCGCCCGTCGAAAACGAGCCTGGTAGCTCAAGTTATGGCCGTTTAAGTGAAGGCCTCCTTATACCCCCATCCAAGGACCGTCCAAATACACTAGGGCTTGTGCTTGTACACTTGGGCCTACATTAAAAGTTGTTTCGTAGCACCGATCACATGGGTGCGGGAGAGGCGCTCGCGGAAGTCGGTGGCGACATCCAGGTAAAGGGGAAGAGGGAACCTCATGCGGTAATGATAAAAGAATAAAAGGAGGATGTATTTCGGTTGCGATCATACCAGCGCTAATGCACCGGATCCCATCAGAACTCCGCAGTTAACCGCGCTTGGGCGAGTAGTACTAGAATGGGTGACCCTCTGGGAAGTCCTCGTGTTGCAACCCTTTTTTCTGTTTTTGTAGTTCGTCTTTTAGACATGGGTTGCTCTTCGGTTCAACCATACTTTTCTTCCACCGATGTTACTATGATACACGTAACTAAAACTAAATAAACTGCTCGGTGGTGTAAAGAACGGGCGTTTTCGTGTCTACTTTTGTTTACTATCATCGCTAGGGCTCCCAGCGTCGCAGCTTGATGCTCCTCGTTCCAACGTCGTTTTGGCTGGTCGCCCGTCGAAAACGGAGCCTGGTAGCTCAAGTTATGGCCGTTTAAGTGAAGGCCTCCTTATACCCCCATCCAAGGACCGTCCAAATACACTAGGGCTTGTGCTTGTACACTTGGGCCTACATTAAAAGTTGTTTCGTAGCACCGATCACATGGGTGCGGGAGAGGCGCTCGCGGAAGTCGGTGGCGACATCCAGGTAAAGGGAAGGAGGGAACCTCATGCGGTAAATGATAAAAGAATAAAGGGAGGATGTATTTCGGTTGCGATCATACCAGCGCTAATGCACCGGATCCCATCAGAACTCCGCAGTTAACCGCGCTTGGGCGAGAGTAGTACTAGAATGGGTGACCCTCTGGGAAGTCCTCGTGTTGCAACCCTTTTTTCTGTTTTTGTAGTTCGTCTTTTAGACATGGGTTGCTCTTCGGCTCAACCATACTTTTCTTCCACCGATGTTACTATGATACACGTAACTAAAACTAATAAACTGCTCGTGGTGTAAAAGAACGGGCGTTTTCGTGTCTACTTTTGTTTACTATCATCGCTAGGGGCTCCCAGCGTCGCAGCTTGATGCTCCTCGTTCCAACGGTCGTTTTGGCTGGTCGCCCGTCGAAAACGGAGCCTGGTAGCTCAAGTTATGGCCGTTTAAGTGAAGGCCTCCTTATACCCCCATCCAAGGACCGTCCAAATACACTAGGGCTTGTGCTTGTACACTTGGGCCTACATTAAAAGTTGTTTCGTAGCACCGATCACATGGGTGCGGGAGAGGCGCTCGCGGAAGTCGGTGGCGACATCCAGGTAAAAGGGAAGGAGGGAACCTCATGCGGTAAATGATAAAGAATAAAAGGGAGGATGTATTTCGGTTGCGATCATACCAGCGCTAATGCACCGGATCCCATCAGAACTCCGCAGTTAACCGCGCTTGGGCGAGAGTAGTACTAGAATGGGTGACCCTCTGGGAAGTCCTCGTGTTGCAACCCTTTTTTCTGTTTTTGTAGTTCGTCTTTTAGACATGGGTTGCTCTTCGGTTCAACCATACTTTTCTTCCACCGATGTTACTATGATACACGTAACTAAAACTAAATAAACTGCTCGGTGGTGTAAAAGAACGGCGTTTTCGTGTCTACTTTTGTTTACTATCATCGCTAGGGGCTCCCAGCGTCGCAGCTTGATGCTCCTCGTTCCAACGGTCGTTTTGGCTGGTCGCCCGTCGAAAACGGAGCCTGGTAGCTCAAGTTATGGCCGTTTAAGTGAAGGCCTCCTTATACCCCCATCCAAGGACCGTCCAAATACACTAGGGCTTGTGCTTGTACACTTGGGCCTACATTAAAAGTTGTTTCGTAGCACCGATCACATGGGTGCGGGAGAGGCGCTCGCGGAAGTCGGTGGCGACATCCAGGTAAAAGGGGAAGGAGGGAACCTCATGCGGTAAATGATAAAAGAATAAAAGGGAGGATGTATTTCGGTTGCGATCATACCAGCGCTAATGCACCGGATCCCATCAGAACTCCGCAGTTAACCGCGCTTGGGCGAGAGTAGTACTAGAATGGGTGACCCTCTGGGAAGTCCTCGTGTTGCAACCCTTTTTTCTGTTTTTGTAGTTCGTCTTTTAGACATGGGTTGCTCTTCGGTTCAACCATACTTTTCTTCCACCGATGTTACTATGATACACGTAACTAAAACTAAATAAACTGCTCGGTGGTGTAAAAGAACGGGCGTTTTCGTGTCTACTTTTGTTTACTATCATCGCTAGGGGCTCCCAGCGTCGCAGCTTGATGCTCCTCGTTCCAACGGTCGTTTTGGCTGGTCGCCCGTCGAAAACGGAGCCTGGTAGCTCAAGTTATGGCCGTTTAAGTGAAGGCCTCCTTATACCCCCATCCAAGGACCGTCCAAATACACTAGGGCTTGTGCTTGTACACTTGGGCCTACATTAAAAGTTGTTTCGTAGCACCGATCACATGGGTGCGGGAGAGGCGCTCGCGGAAGTCGGTGGCGACATCCAGGTAAAAGGGAAGGAGGGAACCTCATGCGGTAAATGATAAAAGAATAAAAGGGAGGATGTATTTCGGTTGCGATCATACCAGCGCTAATGCACCGGATCCCATCAGAACTCCGCAGTTAACCGCGCTTGGGCGAGAGTAGTACTAGAATGGGTGACCCTCTGGGAAGTCCTCGTGTTGCAACCCTTTTTTCTGTTTTTGTAGTTCGTCTTTTAGACATGGGTTGCTCTTCGGTTCAACCATACTTTTCTTCCACCGATGTTACTATGATACACGTAACTAAAACTAAATAAACTGCTCGGTGGTGTAAAAGAACGGGCGTTTTCGTGTCTACTTTTGTTTACTATCATCGCTAGGGGCTCCCAGCGTCGCAGCTTGATGCTCCTCGTTCCAACGGTCGTTTTGGCTGGTCGCCCGTCGAAAACGGAGCCTGGTAGCTCAAGTTATGGCCGTTTAAGTGAAGGCCTCCTTATACCCCCATCCAAGGACCGTCCAAATACACTAGGGCTTGTGCTTGTACACTTGGGCCTACATTAAAAGTTGTTTCGTAGCACCGATCACATGGGTGCGGGAGAGGCGCTCGCGGAAGTCGGTGGCGACATCCAGGTAAAAGGGGAAGGAGGGAACCTCATGCGGTAAATGATAAAAGAATAAAAGGGAGGATGTATTTCGGTTGCGATCATACCAGCGCTAATGCACCGGATCCCATCAGAACTCCGCAGTTAACCGCGCTTGGGCGAGAGTAGTACTAGAATGGGTGACCCTCTGGGAAGTCCTCGTGTTGCAACCCTTTTTTCTGTTTTTGTAGTTCGTCTTTTAGACATGGGTTGCTCTTCGGTTCAACCATACTTTTCTTCCACCGATGTTACTATGATACACGTAACTAAAACTAAATAAACTGCTCGGTGGTGTAAAAGAACGGGCGTTTTCGTGTCTACTTTTGTTTACTATCATCGCTAGGGGCTCCCAGCGTCGCAGCTTGATGCTCCTCGTTCCAACGGTCGTTTTGGCTGGTCGCCCGTCGAAAACGGAGCCTGGTAGCTCAAGTTATGGCCGTTTAAGTGAAGGCCTCCTTATACCCCCATCCAAGGACCGTCCAAATACACTAGGGCTTGTGCTTGTACACTTGGGCCTACATTAAAAGTTGTTTCGTAGCACCGATCACATGGGTGCGGGAGAGGCGCTCGCGGAAGTCGGTGGCGACATCCAGGTAAAAGGGGAAGGAGGGAACCTCATGCGGTAAATGATAAAAGAATAAAAGGGAGGATGTATTTCGGTTGCGATCATACCAGCGCTAATGCACCGGATCCCATCAGAACTCCGCAGTTAACCGCGCTTGGGCGAGAGTAGTACTAGAATGGGTGACCCTCTGGGAAGTCCTCGTGTTGCAACCCTTTTTTCTGTTTTTGTAGTTCGTCTTTTAGACATGGGTTGCTCTTCGGTTCAACCATACTTTTCTTCCACCGATGTTACTATGATACACGTAACTAAAACTAAATAAACTGCTCGGTGGTGTAAAAGAACGGGCGTTTTCGTGTCTACTTTTGTTTACTATCATCGCTAGGGGCTCCCAGCGTCGCAGCTTGATGCTCCTCGTTCCAACGGTCGTTTTGGCTGGTCGCCCGTCGAAAACGGAGCCTGGTAGCTCAAGTTATGGCCGTTTAAGTGAAGGCCTCCTTATACCCCCATCCAAGGACCGTCCAAATACACTAGGGCTTGTGCTTGTACACTTGGGCCTACATTAAAAGTTGTTTCGTAGCACCGATCACATGGGTGCGGGAGAGGCGCTCGCGGAAGTCGGTGGCGACATCCAGGTAAAAGGGGAAGGAGGGAACCTCATGCGGTAAATGATAAAAGAATAAAAGGGAGGATGTATTTCGGTTGCGATCATACCAGCGCTAATGCACCGGATCCCATCAGAACTCCGCAGTTAACCGCGCTTGGGCGAGAGTAGTACTAGAATGGGTGACCCTCTGGGAAGTCCTCGTGTTGCAACCCTTTTTTCTGTTTTTGTAGTTCGTCTTTTAGACATGGGTTGCTCTTCGGTTCAACCATACTTTTCTTCCACCGATGTTACTATGATACACGTAACTAAAACTAAATAAACTGCTCGGTGGTGTAAAAGAACGGGCGTTTTCGTGTCTACTTTTGTTTACTATCATCGCTAGGGGCTCCCAGCGTCGCAGCTTGATGCTCCTCGTTCCAACGGTCGTTTTGGCTGGTCGCCCGTCGAAAACGGAGCCTGGTAGCTCAAGTTATGGCCGTTTAAGTGAAGGCCTCCTTATACCCCCATCCAAGGACCGTCCAAATACACTAGGGCTTGTGCTTGTACACTTGGGCCTACATTAAAAGTTGTTTCGTAGCACCGATCACATGGGTGCGGGAGAGGCGCTCGCGGAAGTCGGTGGCGACATCCAGGTAAAAGGGGAAGGAGGGAACCTCATGCGGTAAATGATAAAAGAATAAAAGGGAGGATGTATTTCGGTTGCGATCATACCAGCGCTAATGCACCGGATCCCATCAGAACTCCGCAGTTAACCGCGCTTGGGCGAGAGTAGTACTAGAATGGGTGACCCTCTGGGAAGTCCTCGTGTTGCAACCCTTTTTTCTGTTTTTGTAGTTCGTCTTTTAGACATGGGTTGCTCTTCGGTTCAACCATACTTTTCTTCCACCGATGTTACTATGATACACGTAACTAAAACTAAATAAACTGCTCGGTGGTGTAAAAGAACGGGCGTTTTCGTGTCTACTTTTGTTTACTATCATCGCTAGGGGCTCCCAGCGTCGCAGCTTGATGCTCCTCGTTCCAACGGTCGTTTTGGCTGGTCGCCCGTCGAAAACGGAGCCTGGTAGCTCAAGTTATGGCCGTTTAAGTGAAGGCCTCCTTATACCCCCATCCAAGGACCGTCCAAATACACTAGGGCTTGTGCTTGTACACTTGGGCCTACATTAAAAGTTGTTTCGTAGCACCGATCACATGGGTGCGGGAGAGGCGCTCGCGGAAGTCGGTGGCGACATCCAGGTAAAAGGGGAAGGAGGGAACCTCATGCGGTAAATGATAAAAGAATAAAAGGGAGGATGTATTTCGGTTGCGATCATACCAGCGCTAATGCACCGGATCCCATCAGAACTCCGCAGTTAACCGCGCTTGGGCGAGAGTAGTACTAGAATGGGTGACCCTCTGGGAAGTCCTCGTGTTGCAACCCTTTTTTCTGTTTTTGTAGTTCGTCTTTTAGACATGGGTTGCTCTTCGGTTCAACCATACTTTTCTTCCACCGATGTTACTATGATACACGTAACTAAAACTAAATAAACTGCTCGGTGGTGTAAAAGAACGGGCGTTTTCGTGTCTACTTTTGTTTACTATCATCGCTAGGGGCTCCCAGCGTCGCAGCTTGATGCTCCTCGTTCCAACGGTCGTTTTGGCTGGTCGCCCGTCGAAAACGGAGCCTGGTAGCTCAAGTTATGGCCGTTTAAGTGAAGGCCTCCTTATACCCCCATCCAAGGACCGTCCAAATACACTAGGGCTTGTGCTTGTACACTTGGGCCTACATTAAAAGTTGTTTCGTAGCACCGATCACATGGGTGCGGGAGAGGCGCTCGCGGAAGTCGGTGGCGACATCCAGGTAAAAGGGGAAGGAGGGAACCTCATGCGGTAAATGATAAAAGAATAAAAGGGAGGATGTATTTCGGTTGCGATCATACCAGCGCTAATGCACCGGATCCCATCAGAACTCCGCAGTTAACCGCGCTTGGGCGAGAGTAGTACTAGAATGGGTGACCCTCTGGGAAGTCCTCGTGTTGCAACCCTTTTTTCTGTTTTTGTAGTTCGTCTTTTAGACATGGGTTGCTCTTCGGTTCAACCATACTTTTCTTCCACCGATGTTACTATGATACACGTAACTAAAACTAAATAAACTGCTCGGTGGTGTAAAAGAACGGGCGTTTTCGTGTCTACTTTTGTTTACTATCATCGCTAGGGGCTCCCAGCGTCGCAGCTTGATGCTCCTCGTTCCAACGGTCGTTTTGGCTGGTCGCCCGTCGAAAACGGAGCCTGGTAGCTCAAGTTATGGCCGTTTAAGTGAAGGCCTCCTTATACCCCCATCCAAGGACCGTCCAAATACACTAGGGCTTGTGCTTGTACACTTGGGCCTACATTAAAAGTTGTTTCGTAGCACCGATCACATGGGTGCGGGAGAGGCGCTCGCGGAAGTCGGTGGCGACATCCAGGTAAAAGGGGAAGGAGGGAACCTCATGCGGTAAATGATAAAAGAATAAAAGGGAGGATGTATTTCGGTTGCGATCATACCAGCGCTAATGCACCGGATCCCATCAGAACTCCGCAGTTAACCGCGCTTGGGCGAGAGTAGTACTAGAATGGGTGACCCTCTGGGAAGTCCTCGTGTTGCAACCCTTTTTTCTGTTTTTGTAGTTCGTCTTTTAGACATGGGTTGCTCTTCGTTCAACCATACTTTTCTTCCACCGATGTTACTATGATACACGTAACTAAAACTAAATAAACTGCTCGGTGGTGTAAAAGAACGGGCGTTTTCGTGTCTACTTTTGTTTACTATCATCGCTAGGGGCTCCCAGCGTCGCAGCTTGATGCTCCTCGTTCCAACGGTCGTTTTGGCTGGTCGCCCGTCGAAAACGGAGCCTGGTAGCTCAAGTTATGGCCGTTTAAGTGAAGGCCTCCTTATACCCCCATCCAAGGACCGTCCAAATACACTAGGGCTTGTGCTTGTACACTTGGGCCTACATTAAAAGTTGTTTCGTAGCACCGATCACATGGGTGCGGGAGAGGCGCTCGCGGAAGTCGGTGGCGACATCCAGGTAAAAGGGGAAGGAGGGAACCTCATGCGGTAAATGATAAAAGAATAAAAGGGAGGATGTATTTCGGTTGCGATCATACCAGCGCTAATGCACCGGATCCCATCAGAACTCCGCAGTTAACCGCGCTTGGGCGAGAGTAGTACTAGAATGGGTGACCCTCTGGGAAGTCCTCGTGTTGCAACCCTTTTTTCTGTTTTTGTAGTTCGTCTTTTAGACATGGGTTGCTCTTCGGTTCAACCATACTTTTCTTCCACCGATGTTACTATGATACACGTAACTAAAACTAAATAAACTGCTCGGTGGTGTAAAAGAACGGGCGTTTTCGTGTCTACTTTTGTTTACTATCATCGCTAGGGGCTCCCAGCGTCGCAGCTTGATGCTCCTCGTTCCAACGGTCGTTTTGGCTGGTCGCCCGTCGAAAACGGAGCCTGGTAGCTCAAGTTATGGCCGTTTAAGTGAAGGCCTCCTTATACCCCCATCCAAGGACCGTCCAAATACACTAGGGCTTGTGCTTGTACACTTGGGCCTACATTAAAAGTTGTTTCGTAGCACCGATCACATGGGTGCGGGAGAGGCGCTCGCGGAAGTCGGTGGCGACATCCAGGTAAAAGGGGAAGGAGGGAACCTCATGCGGTAAATGATAAAAGAATAAAAGGGAGGATGTATTTCGGTTGCGATCATACCAGCGCTAATGCACCGGATCCCATCAGAACTCCGCAGTTAACCGCGCTTGGGCGAGAGTAGTACTAGAATGGGTGACCCTCTGGGAAGTCCTCGTGTTGCAACCCTTTTTTCTGTTTTTGTAGTTCGTCTTTTAGACATGGGTTGCTCTTCGGTTCAACCATACTTTTCTTCCACCGATGTTACTATGATACACGTAACTAAAACTAAATAAACTGCTCGGTGGTGTAAAAGAACGGGCGTTTTCGTGTCTACTTTTGTTTACTATCATCGCTAGGGGCTCCCAGCGTCGCAGCTTGATGCTCCTCGTTCCAACGGTCGTTTTGGCTGGTCGCCCGTCGAAAACGGAGCCTGGTAGCTCAAGTTATGGCCGTTTAAGTGAAGGCCTCCTTATACCCCCATCCAAGGACCGTCCAAATACACTAGGGCTTGTGCTTGTACACTTGGGCCTACATTAAAAGTTGTTTCGTAGCACCGATCACATGGGTGCGGGAGAGGCGCTCGCGGAAGTCGGTGGCGACATCCAGGTAAAAGGGGAAGGAGGGAACCTCATGCGGTAAATGATAAAAGAATAAAAGGGAGGATGTATTTCGGTTGCGATCATACCAGCGCTAATGCACCGGATCCCATCAGAACTCCGCAGTTAACCGCGCTTGGGCGAGAGTAGTACTAGAATGGGTGACCCTCTGGGAAGTCCTCGTGTTGCAACCCTTTTTTCTGTTTTTGTAGTTCGTCTTTTAGACATGGGTTGCTCTTCGGTTCAACCATACTTTTCTTCCACCGATGTTACTATGATACACGTAACTAAAACTAAATAAACTGCTCGGTGGTGTAAAAGAACGGGCGTTTTCGTGTCTACTTTTGTTTACTATCATCGCTAGGGGCTCCCAGCGTCGCAGCTTGATGCTCCTCGTTCCAACGGTCGTTTTGGCTGGTCGCCCGTCGAAAACGGAGCCTGGTAGCTCAAGTTATGGCCGTTTAAGTGAAGGCCTCCTTATACCCCCATCCAAGGACCGTCCAAATACACTAGGGCTTGTGCTTGTACACTTGGGCCTACATTAAAAGTTGTTTCGTAGCACCGATCACATGGGTGCGGGAGAGGCGCTCGCGGAAGTCGGTGGCGACATCCAGGTAAAAGGGGAAGGAGGGAACCTCATGCGGTAAATGATAAAAGAATAAAAGGGAGGATGTATTTCGGTTGCGATCATACCAGCGCTAATGCACCGGATCCCATCAGAACTCCGCAGTTAACCGCGCTTGGGCGAGAGTAGTACTAGAATGGGTGACCCTCTGGGAAGTCCTCGTGTTGCAACCCTTTTTTCTGTTTTTGTAGTTCGTCTTTTAGACATGGGTTGCTCTTCGGTTCAACCATACTTTTCTTCCACCGATGTTACTATGATACACGTAACTAAAACTAAATAAACTGCTCGGTGGTGTAAAAGAACGGGCGTTTTCGTGTCTACTTTTGTTTACTATCATCGCTAGGGGCTCCCAGCGTCGCAGCTTGATGCTCCTCGTTCCAACGGTCGTTTTGGCTGGTCGCCCGTCGAAAACGGAGCCTGGTAGCTCAAGTTATGGCCGTTTAAGTGAAGGCCTCCTTATACCCCCATCCAAGGACCGTCCAAATACACTAGGGCTTGTGCTTGTACACTTGGGCCTACATTAAAAGTTGTTTCGTAGCACCGATCACATGGGTGCGGGAGAGGCGCTCGCGGAAGTCGGTGGCGACATCCAGGTAAAAGGGGAAGGAGGGAACCTCATGCGGTAAATGATAAAAGAATAAAAGGGAGGATGTATTTCGGTTGCGATCATACCAGCGCTAATGCACCGGATCCCATCAGAACTCCGCAGTTAACCGCGCTTGGGCGAGAGTAGTACTAGAATGGGTGACCCTCTGGGAAGTCCTCGTGTTGCAACCCTTTTTTCTGTTTTTGTAGTTCGTCTTTTAGACATGGGTTGCTCTTCGGTTCAACCATACTTTTCTTCCACCGATGTTACTATGATACACGTAACTAAAACTAAATAAACTGCTCGGTGGTGTAAAAGAACGGGCGTTTTCGTGTCTACTTTTGTTTACTATCATCGCTAGGGGCTCCCAGCGTCGCAGCTTGATGCTCCTCGTTCCAACGGTCGTTTTGGCTGGTCGCCCGTCGAAAACGGAGCCTGGTAGCTCAAGTTATGGCCGTTTAAGTGAAGGCCTCCTTATACCCCCATCCAAGGACCGTCCAAATACACTAGGGCTTGTGCTTGTACACTTGGGCCTACATTAAAAGTTGTTTCGTAGCACCGATCACATGGGTGCGGGAGAGGCGCTCGCGGAAGTCGGTGGCGACATCCAGGTAAAAGGGGAAGGAGGGAACCTCATGCGGTAAATGATAAAAGAATAAAAGGGAGGATGTATTTCGGTTGCGATCATACCAGCGCTAATGCACCGGATCCCATCAGAACTCCGCAGTTAACCGCGCTTGGGCGAGAGTAGTACTAGAATGGGTGACCCTCTGGGAAGTCCTCGTGTTGCAACCCTTTTTTCTGTTTTTGTAGTTCGTCTTTTAGACATGGGTTGCTCTTCGGTTCAACCATACTTTTCTTCCACCGATGTTACTATGATACACGTAACTAAAACTAAATAAACTGCTCGGTGGTGTAAAAGAACGGGCGTTTTCGTGTCTACTTTTGTTTACTATCATCGCTAGGGGCTCCCAGCGTCGCAGCTTGATGCTCCTCGTTCCAACGGTCGTTTTGGCTGGTCGCCCGTCGAAAACGGAGCCTGGTAGCTCAAGTTATGGCCGTTTAAGTGAAGGCCTCCTTATACCCCCATCCAAGGACCGTCCAAATACACTAGGGCTTGTGCTTGTACACTTGGGCCTACATTAAAAGTTGTTTCGTAGCACCGATCACATGGGTGCGGGAGAGGCGCTCGCGGAAGTCGGTGGCGACATCCAGGTAAAAGGGGAAGGAGGGAACCTCATGCGGTAAATGATAAAAGAATAAAAGGGAGGATGTATTTCGGTTGCGATCATACCAGCGCTAATGCACCGGATCCCATCAGAACTCCGCAGTTAACCGCGCTTGGGCGAGAGTAGTACTAGAATGGGTGACCCTCTGGGAAGTCCTCGTGTTGCAACCCTTTTTTCTGTTTTTGTAGTTCGTCTTTTAGACATGGGTTGCTCTTCGGTTCAACCATACTTTTCTTCCACCGATGTTACTATGATACACGTAACTAAAACTAAATAAACTGCTCGGTGGTGTAAAAGAACGGGCGTTTTCGTGTCTACTTTTGTTTACTATCATCGCTAGGGGCTCCCAGCGTCGCAGCTTGATGCTCCTCGTTCCAACGGTCGTTTTGGCTGGTCGCCCGTCGAAAACGGAGCCTGGTAGCTCAAGTTATGGCCGTTTAAGTGAAGGCCTCCTTATACCCCCATCCAAGGACCGTCCAAATACACTAGGGCTTGTGCTTGTACACTTGGGCCTACATTAAAAGTTGTTTCGTAGCACCGATCACATGGGTGCGGGAGAGGCGCTCGCGGAAGTCGGTGGCGACATCCAGGTAAAAGGGGAAGGAGGGAACCTCATGCGGTAAATGATAAAAGAATAAAAGGGAGGATGTATTTCGGTTGCGATCATACCAGCGCTAATGCACCGGATCCCATCAGAACTCCGCAGTTAACCGCGCTTGGGCGAGAGTAGTACTAGAATGGGTGACCCTCTGGGAAGTCCTCGTGTTGCAACCCTTTTTTCTGTTTTTGTAGTTCGTCTTTTAGACATGGGTTGCTCTTCGGTTCAACCATACTTTTCTTCCACCGATGTTACTATGATACACGTAACTAAAACTAAATAAACTGCTCGGTGGTGTAAAAGAACGGGCGTTTTCGTGTCTACTTTTGTTTACTATCATCGCTAGGGGCTCCCAGCGTCGCAGCTTGATGCTCCTCGTTCCAACGGTCGTTTTGGCTGGTCGCCCGTCGAAAACGGAGCCTGGTAGCTCAAGTTATGGCCGTTTAAGTGAAGGCCTCCTTATACCCCCATCCAAGGACCGTCCAAATACACTAGGGCTTGTGCTTGTACACTTGGGCCTACATTAAAAGTTGTTTCGTAGCACCGATCACATGGGTGCGGGAGAGGCGCTCGCGGAAGTCGGTGGCGACATCCAGGTAAAAGGGGAAGGAGGGAACCTCATGCGGTAAATGATAAAAGAATAAAAGGGAGGATGTATTTCGGTTGCGATCATACCAGCGCTAATGCACCGGATCCCATCAGAACTCCGCAGTTAACCGCGCTTGGGCGAGAGTAGTACTAGAATGGGTGACCCTCTGGGAAGTCCTCGTGTTGCAACCCTTTTTTCTGTTTTTGTAGTTCGTCTTTTAGACATGGGTTGCTCTTCGGTTCAACCATACTTTTCTTCCACCGATGTTACTATGATACACGTAACTAAAACTAAATAAACTGCTCGGTGGTGTAAAAGAACGGGCGTTTTCGTGTCTACTTTTGTTTACTATCATCGCTAGGGGCTCCCAGCGTCGCAGCTTGATGCTCCTCGTTCCAACGGTCGTTTTGGCTGGTCGCCCGTCGAAAACGGAGCCTGGTAGCTCAAGTTATGGCCGTTTAAGTGAAGGCCTCCTTATACCCCCATCCAAGGACCGTCCAAATACACTAGGGCTTGTGCTTGTACACTTGGGCCTACATTAAAAGTTGTTTCGTAGCACCGATCACATGGGTGCGGGAGAGGCGCTCGCGGAAGTCGGTGGCGACATCCAGGTAAAAGGGGAAGGAGGGAACCTCATGCGGTAAATGATAAAAGAATAAAAGGGAGGATGTATTTCGGTTGCGATCATACCAGCGCTAATGCACCGGATCCCATCAGAACTCCGCAGTTAACCGCGCTTGGGCGAGAGTAGTACTAGAATGGGTGACCCTCTGGGAAGTCCTCGTGTTGCAACCCTTTTTTCTGTTTTTGTAGTTCGTCTTTTAGACATGGGTTGCTCTTCGGTTCAACCATACTTTTCTTCCACCGATGTTACTATGATACACGTAACTAAAACTAAATAAACTGCTCGGTGGTGTAAAAGAACGGGCGTTTTCGTGTCTACTTTTGTTTACTATCATCGCTAGGGGCTCCCAGCGTCGCAGCTTGATGCTCCTCGTTCCAACGGTCGTTTTGGCTGGTCGCCCGTCGAAAACGGAGCCTGGTAGCTCAAGTTATGGCCGTTTAAGTGAAGGCCTCCTTATACCCCCATCCAAGGACCGTCCAAATACACTAGGGCTTGTGCTTGTACACTTGGGCCTACATTAAAAGTTGTTTCGTAGCACCGATCACATGGGTGCGGGAGAGGCGCTCGCGGAAGTCGGTGGCGACATCCAGGTAAAAGGGGAAGGAGGGAACCTCATGCGGTAAATGATAAAAGAATAAAAGGGAGGATGTATTTCGGTTGCGATCATACCAGCGCTAATGCACCGGATCCCATCAGAACTCCGCAGTTAACCGCGCTTGGGCGAGAGTAGTACTAGAATGGGTGACCCTCTGGGAAGTCCTCGTGTTGCAACCCTTTTTTCTGTTTTTGTAGTTCGTCTTTTAGACATGGGTTGCTCTTCGGTTCAACCATACTTTTCTTCCACCGATGTTACTATGATACACGTAACTAAAACTAAATAAACTGCTCGGTGGTGTAAAAGAACGGGCGTTTTCGTGTCTACTTTTGTTTACTATCATCGCTAGGGGCTCCCAGCGTCGCAGCTTGATGCTCCTCGTTCCAACGGTCGTTTTGGCTGGTCGCCCGTCGAAAACGGAGCCTGGTAGCTCAAGTTATGGCCGTTTAAGTGAAGGCCTCCTTATACCCCCATCCAAGGACCGTCCAAATACACTAGGGCTTGTGCTTGTACACTTGGGCCTACATTAAAAGTTGTTTCGTAGCACCGATCACATGGGTGCGGGAGAGGCGCTCGCGGAAGTCGGTGGCGACATCCAGGTAAAAGGGGAAGGAGGGAACCTCATGCGGTAAATGATAAAAGAATAAAAGGGAGGATGTATTTCGGTTGCGATCATACCAGCGCTAATGCACCGGATCCCATCAGAACTCCGCAGTTAACCGCGCTTGGGCGAGAGTAGTACTAGAATGGGTGACCCTCTGGGAAGTCCTCGTGTTGCAACCCTTTTTTCTGTTTTTGTAGTTCGTCTTTTAGACATGGGTTGCTCTTCGGTTCAACCATACTTTTCTTCCACCGATGTTACTATGATACACGTAACTAAAACTAAATAAACTGCTCGGTGGTGTAAAAGAACGGGCGTTTTCGTGTCTACTTTTGTTTACTATCATCGCTAGGGGCTCCCAGCGTCGCAGCTTGATGCTCCTCGTTCCAACGGTCGTTTTGGCTGGTCGCCCGTCGAAAACGGAGCCTGGTAGCTCAAGTTATGGCCGTTTAAGTGAAGGCCTCCTTATACCCCCATCCAAGGACCGTCCAAATACACTAGGGCTTGTGCTTGTACACTTGGGCCTACATTAAAAGTTGTTTCGTAGCACCGATCACATGGGTGCGGGAGAGGCGCTCGCGGAAGTCGGTGGCGACATCCAGGTAAAAGGGGAAGGAGGGAACCTCATGCGGTAAATGATAAAAGAATAAAAGGGAGGATGTATTTCGGTTGCGATCATACCAGCGCTAATGCACCGGATCCCATCAGAACTCCGCAGTTAACCGCGCTTGGGCGAGAGTAGTACTAGAATGGGTGACCCTCTGGGAAGTCCTCGTGTTGCAACCCTTTTTTCTGTTTTTGTAGTTCGTCTTTTAGACATGGGTTGCTCTTCGGTTCAACCATACTTTTCTTCCACCGATGTTACTATGATACACGTAACTAAAACTAAATAAACTGCTCGGTGGTGTAAAAGAACGGGCGTTTTCGTGTCTACTTTTGTTTACTATCATCGCTAGGGGCTCCCAGCGTCGCAGCTTGATGCTCCTCGTTCCAACGGTCGTTTTGGCTGGTCGCCCGTCGAAAACGGAGCCTGGTAGCTCAAGTTATGGCCGTTTAAGTGAAGGCCTCCTTATACCCCCATCCAAGGACCGTCCAAATACACTAGGGCTTGTGCTTGTACACTTGGGCCTACATTAAAAGTTGTTTCGTAGCACCGATCACATGGGTGCGGGAGAGGCGCTCGCGGAAGTCGGTGGCGACATCCAGGTAAAAGGGGAAGGAGGGAACCTCATGCGGTAAATGATAAAAGAATAAAAGGGAGGATGTATTTCGGTTGCGATCATACCAGCGCTAATGCACCGGATCCCATCAGAACTCCGCAGTTAACCGCGCTTGGGCGAGAGTAGTACTAGAATGGGTGACCCTCTGGGAAGTCCTCGTGTTGCAACCCTTTTTTCTGTTTTTGTAGTTCGTCTTTTAGACATGGGTTGCTCTTCGGTTCAACCATACTTTTCTTCCACCGATGTTACTATGATACACGTAACTAAAACTAAATAAACTGCTCGGTGGTGTAAAAGAACGGGCGTTTTCGTGTCTACTTTTGTTTACTATCATCGCTAGGGGCTCCCAGCGTCGCAGCTTGATGCTCCTCGTTCCAACGGTCGTTTTGGCTGGTCGCCCGTCGAAAACGGAGCCTGGTAGCTCAAGTTATGGCCGTTTAAGTGAAGGCCTCCTTATACCCCCATCCAAGGACCGTCCAAATACACTAGGGCTTGTGCTTGTACACTTGGGCCTACATTAAAAGTTGTTTCGTAGCACCGATCACATGGGTGCGGGAGAGGCGCTCGCGGAAGTCGGTGGCGACATCCAGGTAAAAGGGGAAGGAGGGAACCTCATGCGGTAAATGATAAAAGAATAAAAGGGAGGATGTATTTCGGTTGCGATCATACCAGCGCTAATGCACCGGATCCCATCAGAACTCCGCAGTTAACCGCGCTTGGGCGAGAGTAGTACTAGAATGGGTGACCCTCTGGGAAGTCCTCGTGTTGCAACCCTTTTTCTGTTTTTGTAGTTCGTCTTTTAGACATGGGTTGCTCTTCGGTTCAACCATACTTTTCTTCCACCGATGTTACTATGATACACGTAACTAAAACTAAATAAACTGCTCGGTGGTGTAAAAGAACGGGCGTTTTCGTGTCTACTTTTGTTTACTATCATCGCTAGGGGCTCCCAGCGTCGCAGCTTGATGCTCCTCGTTCCAACGGTCGTTTTGGCTGGTCGCCCGTCGAAAACGGAGCCTGGTAGCTCAAGTTATGGCCGTTTAAGTGAAGGCCTCCTTATACCCCCATCCAAGGACCGTCCAAATACACTAGGGCTTGTGCTTGTACACTTGGGCCTACATTAAAAGTTGTTTCGTAGCACCGATCACATGGGTGCGGGAGAGGCGCTCGCGGAAGTCGGTGGCGACATCCAGGTAAAAGGGGAAGGAGGGAACCTCATGCGGTAAATGATAAAAGAATAAAAGGGAGGATGTATTTCGGTTGCGATCATACCAGCGCTAATGCACCGGATCCCATCAGAACTCCGCAGTTAACCGCGCTTGGGCGAGAGTAGTACTAGAATGGGTGACCCTCTGGGAAGTCCTCGTGTTGCAACCCTTTTTCTGTTTTTGTAGTTCGTCTTTTAGACATGGGTTGCTCTTCGGTTCAACCATACTTTTCTTCCACCGATGTTACTATGATACACGTAACTAAAACTAAATAAACTGCTCGGTGGTGTAAAAGAACGGGCGTTTTCGTGTCTACTTTTGTTTACTATCATCGCTAGGGGCTCCCAGCGTCGCAGCTTGATGCTCCTCGTTCCAACGGTCGTTTTGGCTGGTCGCCCGTCGAAAACGGAGCCTGGTAGCTCAAGTTATGGCCGTTTAAGTGAAGGCCTCCTTATACCCCCATCCAAGGACCGTCCAAATACACTAGGGCTTGTGCTTGTACACTTGGGCCTACATTAAAAGTTGTTTCGTAGCACCGATCACATGGGTGCGGGAGAGGCGCTCGCGGAAGTCGGTGGCGACATCCAGGTAAAAGGGGAAGGAGGGAACCTCATGCGGTAAATGATAAAAGAATAAAAGGGAGGATGTATTTCGGTTGCGATCATACCAGCGCTAATGCACCGGATCCCATCAGAACTCCGCAGTTAACCGCGCTTGGGCGAGAGTAGTACTAGAATGGGTGACCCTCTGGGAAGTCCTCGTGTTGCAACCCTTTTTCTGTTTTTGTAGTTCGTCTTTTAGACATGGGTTGCTCTTCGGTTCAACCATACTTTTCTTCCACCGATGTTACTATGATACACGTAACTAAAACTAAATAAACTGCTCGGTGGTGTAAAAGAACGGGCGTTTTCGTGTCTACTTTTGTTTACTATCATCGCTAGGGGCTCCCAGCGTCGCAGCTTGATGCTCCTCGTTCCAACGGTCGTTTTGGCTGGTCGCCCGTCGAAAACGGAGCCTGGTAGCTCAAGTTATGGCCGTTTAAGTGAAGGCCTCCTTATACCCCCATCCAAGGACCGTCCAAATACACTAGGGCTTGTGCTTGTACACTTGGGCCTACATTAAAAGTTGTTTCGTAGCACCGATCACATGGGTGCGGGAGAGGCGCTCGCGGAAGTCGGTGGCGACATCCAGGTAAAAGGGGAAGGAGGGAACCTCATGCGGTAAATGATAAAAGAATAAAAGGGAGGATGTATTTCGGTTGCGATCATACCAGCGCTAATGCACCGGATCCCATCAGAACTCCGCAGTTAACCGCGCTTGGGCGAGAGTAGTACTAGAATGGGTGACCCTCTGGGAAGTCCTCGTGTTGCAACCCTTTTTCTGTTTTTGTAGTTCGTCTTTTAGACATGGGTTGCTCTTCGGTTCAACCATACTTTTCTTCCACCGATGTTACTATGATACACGTAACTAAAACTAAATAAACTGCTCGGTGGTGTAAAAGAACGGGCGTTTTCGTGTCTACTTTTGTTTACTATCATCGCTAGGGGCTCCCAGCGTCGCAGCTTGATGCTCCTCGTTCCAACGGTCGTTTTGGCTGGTCGCCCGTCGAAAACGGAGCCTGGTAGCTCAAGTTATGGCCGTTTAAGTGAAGGCCTCCTTATACCCCATCCAAGGACCGTCCAAATACACTAGGGCTTGTGCTTGTACACTTGGGCCTACATTAAAAGTTGTTTCGTAGCACCGATCACATGGGTGCGGGAGAGGCGCTCGCGGAAGTCGGTGGCGACATCCAGGTAAAAGGGGAAGGAGGGAACCTCATGCGGTAAATGATAAAAGAATAAAAGGGAGGATGTATTTCGGTTGCGATCATACCAGCGCTAATGCACCGGATCCCATCAGAACTCCGCAGTTAACCGCGCTTGGGCGAGAGTAGTACTAGAATGGGTGACCCTCTGGGAAGTCCTCGTGTTGCAACCCTTTTTTCTGTTTTTGTAGTTCGTCTTTTAGACATGGGTTGCTCTTCGGTTCAACCATACTTTTCTTCCACCGATGTTACTATGATACACGTAACTAAAACTAAATAAACTGCTCGGTGGTGTAAAAGAACGGGCGTTTTCGTGTCTACTTTTGTTTACTATCATCGCTAGGGGCTCCCAGCGTCGCAGCTTGATGCTCCTCGTTCCAACGGTCGTTTTGGCTGGTCGCCCGTCGAAAACGGAGCCTGGTAGCTCAAGTTATGGCCGTTTAAGTGAAGGCCTCCTTATACCCCCATCCAAGGACCGTCCAAATACACTAGGGCTTGTGCTTGTACACTTGGGCCTACATTAAAAGTTGTTTCGTAGCACCGATCACATGGGTGCGGGAGAGGCGCTCGCGGAAGTCGGTGGCGACATCCAGGTAAAAGGGGAAGGAGGGAACCTCATGCGGTAAATGATAAAAGAATAAAAGGGAGGATGTATTTCGGTTGCGATCATACCAGCGCTAATGCACCGGATCCCATCAGAACTCCGCAGTTAACCGCGCTTGGGCGAGAGTAGTACTAGAATGGGTGACCCTCTGGGAAGTCCTCGTGTTGCAACCCTTTTTTCTGTTTTTGTAGTTCGTCTTTTAGACATGGGTTGCTCTTCGGTTCAACCATACTTTTCTTCCACCGATGTTACTATGATACACGTAACTAAAACTAAATAAACTGCTCGGTGGTGTAAAAGAACGGGCGTTTTCGTGTCTACTTTTGTTTACTATCATCGCTAGGGGCTCCCAGCGTCGCAGCTTGATGCTCCTCGTTCCAACGGTCGTTTTGGCTGGTCGCCCGTCGAAAACGGAGCCTGGTAGCTCAAGTTATGGCCGTTTAAGTGAAGGCCTCCTTATACCCCCATCCAAGGACCGTCCAAATACACTAGGGCTTGTGCTTGTACACTTGGGCCTACATTAAAAGTTGTTTCGTAGCACCGATCACATGGGTGCGGGAGAGGCGCTCGCGGAAGTCGGTGGCGACATCCAGGTAAAAGGGGAAGGAGGGAACCTCATGCGGTAAATGATAAAAGAATAAAAGGGAGGATGTATTTCGGTTGCGATCATACCAGCGCTAATGCACCGGATCCCATCAGAACTCCGCAGTTAACCGCGCTTGGGCGAGAGTAGTACTAGAATGGGTGACCCTCTGGGAAGTCCTCGTGTTGCAACCCTTTTTCTGTTTTTGTAGTTCGTCTTTTAGACATGGGTTGCTCTTCGGTTCAACCATACTTTTCTTCCACCGATGTTACTATGATACACGTAACTAAAACTAAATAAACTGCTCGGTGGTGTAAAAGAACGGGCGTTTTCGTGTCTACTTTTGTTTACTATCATCGCTAGGGGCTCCCAGCGTCGCAGCTTGATGCTCCTCGTTCCAACGGTCGTTTTGGCTGGTCGCCCGTCGAAAACGGAGCCTGGTAGCTCAAGTTATGGCCGTTTAAGTGAAGGCCTCCTTATACCCCATCCAAGGACCGTCCAAATACACTAGGGCTTGTGCTTGTACACTTGGGCCTACATTAAAAGTTGTTTCGTAGCACCGATCACATGGGTGCGGGAGAGGCGCTCGCGGAAGTCGGTGGCGACATCCAGGTAAAAGGGGAAGGAGGGAACCTCATGCGGTAAATGATAAAAGAATAAAAGGGAGGATGTATTTCGGTTGCGATCATACCAGCGCTAATGCACCGGATCCCATCAGAACTCCGCAGTTAACCGCGCTTGGGCGAGAGTAGTACTAGAATGGGTGACCCTCTGGGAAGTCCTCGTGTTGCAACCCTTTTTTCTGTTTTGTAGTTCGTCTTTTAGACATGGGTTGCTCTTCGGTTCAACCATACTTTTCTTCCACCGATGTTACTATGATACACGTAACTAAAACTAAATAAACTGCTCGGTGGTGTAAAAGAACGGGCGTTTTCGTGTCTACTTTTGTTTACTATCATCGCTAGGGGCTCCCAGCGTCGCAGCTTGATGCTCCTCGTTCCAACGGTCGTTTTGGCTGGTCGCCCGTCGAAAACGGAGCCTGGTAGCTCAAGTTATGGCCGTTTAAGTGAAGGCCTCCTTATACCCCATCCAAGGACCGTCCAAATACACTAGGGCTTGTGCTTGTACACTTGGGCCTACATTAAAAGTTGTTTCGTAGCACCGATCACATGGGTGCGGGAGAGGCGCTCGCGGAAGTCGGTGGCGACATCCAGGTAAAAGGGGAAGGAGGGAACCTCATGCGGTAAATGATAAAAGAATAAAAGGGAGGATGTATTTCGGTTGCGATCATACCAGCGCTAATGCACCGGATCCCATCAGAACTCCGCAGTTAACCGCGCTTGGGCGAGAGTAGTACTAGAATGGGTGACCCTCTGGGAAGTCCTCGTGTTGCAACCTTTTTTCTGTTTTGTAGTTCGTCTTTTAGACATGGGTTGCTCTTCGGTTCAACCATACTTTTCTTCCACCGATGTTACTATGATACACGTAACTAAAACTAAATAAACTGCTCGGTGGTGTAAAAGAACGGGCGTTTTCGTGTCTACTTTTGTTTACTATCATCGCTAGGGGCTCCCAGCGTCGCAGCTTGATGCTCCTCGTTCCAACGGTCGTTTTGGCTGGTCGCCCGTCGAAAACGGAGCCTGGTAGCTCAAGTTATGGCCGTTTAAGTGAAGGCCTCCTTATACCCCATCCAAGGACCGTCCAAATACACTAGGGCTTGTGCTTGTACACTTGGGCCTACATTAAAAGTTGTTTCGTAGCACCGATCACATGGGTGCGGGAGAGGCGCTCGCGGAAGTCGGTGGCGACATCCAGGTAAAAGGGGAAGGAGGGAACCTCATGCGGTAAATGATAAAAGAATAAAAGGGAGGATGTATTTCGGTTGCGATCATACCAGCGCTAATGCACCGGATCCCATCAGAACTCGCAGTTAACCGCGCTTGGGCGAGAGTAGTACTAGAATGGGTGACCCTCTGGGAAGTCCTCGTGTTGCAACCTTTTTTCTGTTTTGTAGTTCGTCTTTTAGACATGGGTGCTCTTCGGTTCAACCATACTTTCTTCCACGATGTTACTATGATACACGTAACTAAAACTAAATAAACTGCTCGGTGGTGTAAAAGAACGGGCGTTTTCGTGTCTACTTTGTTTACTATCATCGCTAGGGGCTCCAGCGTCGCAGCTTGATGCTCCTCGTTCCAACGGTCGTTTGGCTGGTCGCCCGTCGAAAACGGAGCCTGGTAGCTCAAGTTATGGCCGTTTAAGTGAAGGCCTCCTTATACCCCATCCAAGGACCGTCCAAATACATAGGGCTTGTGCTTGTACACTTGGGCTACATAAAAGTTGTTTCGTAGCACCGATCACATGGGTGCGGGAGAGGCGCTCGCGGAAGTCGGTGGCGACATCCAGGTAAAAGGGGAAGGAGGGAACCTCATGCGGTAAATGATAAAAGAATAAAAGGGAGGATGTATTCGGTTGCGATCATACCAGCGCTAATGCACCGGATCCCATCAGAACTCCGCAGTTAACCGCGCTTGGGCGAGAGTAGTACTAGAATGGGTGACCCTCTGGGAAGTCCTCGTGTTGCAACCCTTTTTCTGTTTTTGTAGTTCGTCTTTTAGACATGGGTTGCTCTTCGGTTCAACCATACTTTTCTTCCACGATGTTACTATGATACACGTAACTAAAACTAAATAAACTGCTCGGTGGTGTAAAAGAACGGGCGTTTTCGTGTCTACTTTTGTTTACTATCATCGCTAGGGGCTCCCAGCGTCGCAGCTTGATGCTCCTCGTTCCAACGGTTTTGGCTGGTCGCCCGTCGAAAACGGAGCCTGGTAGCTCAAGTTATGGCCGTTTAAGTGAAGGCCTCCTTATACCCCCATCCAAGGACCGTCCAAATACACTAGGGCTTGTGCTTGTACACTTGGGCCTACATTAAAAGTTGTTTCGTAGCACCGATCACATGGGGCGGGAGAGGCGCTCGCGGAAGTCGGTGGCGACATCCAGGTAAAAGGGGAAGGAGGGAACCTCATGCGGTAAATGATAAAAGAATAAAAGGGAGGATGTATTTCGGTTGCGATCATACCAGCGCTAATGCACCGGATCCCATCAGAACTCCGCAGTTAACCGCGCTTGGGCGAGAGTAGTACTAGAATGGGGACTCTGGGAAGTCCTCGTGTTGCAACCCTTTTTCTGTTTTTGTAGTTCGTCTTTTAGACATGGGTTGCTCTTCGGTCAACCATACTTTTTCCACCGATGTTACTAGATACACGTAACTAAAACTAAATAAAATGCTCGGTGGTGTAAAAGAACGGGCGTTTCGTGTCACTTTTGTTTACTATCATCGCTAGGGGCTCCCAGCGTCGCAGCTGATGCTCCTCGTTCCAACGGTCGTTTTGGCTGGTCGCCCGTCGAAAACGGAGCCTGGTAGCTCAAGTTATGGCCGTTTAAGTGAAGGCCTCTTATACCCCATCCAAGGAACGTCCAAATACACTAGGGCTTGTGCTTGTACACTTGGGCCTACATAAAAGTGTTCGTAGCACCGATCAACGGGTGCGGGAGAGGCGCTCGCGGAAGTCGGTGGCGACATCCAGGTAAAAGGGGAAGGAGGGAACCTCATGCGGTAAATGATAAAAGATAAAAAGGAGGATGTATTTCGGTTGCGATCATACCAGCGCTAAGCACCGGACCATCAGAACTCGCAGTTAACCGCGCTTGGGCGGAGAGTAGTACTAGAATGGGTGACCTCTGGGAAGT